>NW_028237961.1:10000-12500 GCF_034619465.1 Leptosomus discolor | reverse complement strand
GTTAGGGTTAGGGTTAGGGTTAGGGTTAGGGTTAGGGTTAGGGTTAGGGTTAGGGTTAGGGTTAGGGTTAGGGTTAGGGTTAGGGTTAGGGTTAGGGTTAGGGTTAGGGTTAGGGTTAGGGTTAGGGTTAGGGTTAGGGTTAGGGTTAGGGTTAGGGTTAGGGTTAGGGTTAGGGTTAGGGTTAGGGTTAGGGTTAGGGTTAGGGTTAGGGTTAGGGTTAGGGTTAGGGTTAGGGTTAGGGTTAGGGTTAGGGTTAGGGTTAGGGTTAGGGTTAGGGTTAGGGTTAGGGTTAGGGTTAGGGTTAGGGTTAGGGTTAGGGTTAGGGTTAGGGTTAGGGTTAGGGTTAGGGTTAGGGTTAGGGTTAGGGTTAGGGTTAGGGTTAGGGTTAGGGTTAGGGTTAGGGTTAGGGTTAGGGTTAGGGTTAGGGTTAGGGTTAGGGTTAGGGTTAGGGTTAGGGTTAGGGTTAGGGTTAGGGTTAGGGTTAGGGTTAGGGTTAGGGTTAGGGTTAGGGTTAGGGTTAGGGTTAGGGTTAGGGTTAGGGTTAGGGTTAGGGTTAGGGTTAGGGTTAGGGTTAGGGTTAGGGTTAGGGTTAGGGTTAGGGTTAGGGTTAGGGTTAGGGTTAGGGTTAGGGTTAGGGTTAGGGTTAGGGTTAGGGTTAGGGTTAGGGTTAGGGTTAGGGTTAGGGTTAGGGTTAGGGTTAGGGTTAGGGTTAGGGTTAGGGTTAGGGTTAGGGTTAGGGTTAGGGTTAGGGTTAGGGTTAGGGTTAGGGTTAGGGTTAGGGTTAGGGTTAGGGTTAGGGTTAGGGTTAGGGTTAGGGTTAGGGTTAGGGTTAGGGTTAGGGTTAGGGTTAGGGTTAGGTTAGGGTTAGGGTTAGGGTTAGGGTTAGGGTTAGGGTTAGGGTTAGGGTTAGGGTTAGGGTTAGGGTTAGGGTTAGGGTTAGGGTTAGGGTTAGGGTTAGGGTTAGGGTTAGGGTTAGGGTTAGGGTTAGGGTTAGGGTTAGGGTTAGGGTTAGGGTTAGGGTTAGGGTTAGGGTTAGGGTTAGGGTTAGGGTTAGGGTTAGGGTTAGGGTTAGGGTTAGGGTTAGGGTTAGGGTTAGGGTTAGGGTTAGGGGTTAGGGTTAGGGTTAGGGTTAGGGTTAGGGTTAGGGTTAGGGTTAGGGTTAGGGTTAGGGTTAGGGTTAGGGTTAGGGTTAGGGTTAGGGTTAGGGTTAGGGTTAGGGTTAGGGTTAGGGTTAGGGTTAGGGTTAGGGTTAGGGTTAGGGTTAGGGTTAGGGTTAGGGTTAGGGTTAGGGTTAGGGTTAGGGTTAGGGTTAGGGTTAGGGTTAGGGTTAGGGTTAGGGTTAGGGTTAGGGTTAGGGTTAGGGTTAGGGTTAGGGTTAGGGTTAGGGTTAGGGTTAGGGTTAGGGTTAGGGTTAGGGTTAGGGTTAGGGTTAGGGTTAGGGTTAGGGTTAGGGTTAGGGTTAGGGTTAGGGTTAGGGTTAGGGTTAGGGTTAGGGTTAGGGTTAGGGTTAGGGTTAGGGTTAGGTTAGGGTTAGGGTTAGGGTTAGGGTTAGGGTTAGGGTTAGGGTTAGGGTTAGGGTTAGGGTTAGGGTTAGGGTTAGGGTTAGGGTTAGGGTTAGGGTTAGGGTTAGGGTTAGGGTTAGGGTTAGGGTTAGGGTTAGGGTTAGGGTTAGGGTTAGGG
Source organism: Leptosomus discolor (assembly GCF_034619465.1). Lineage (NCBI taxonomy): Eukaryota > Metazoa > Chordata > Aves > Leptosomiformes > Leptosomidae > Leptosomus > Leptosomus discolor. The sequence continues at coordinate 10,820 of NW_028237961.1, read as the reverse complement.
TTAGGGTTAGGGTTAGGGTTAGGGTTAGGGTTAGGGTTAGGGTTAGGGTTAGGGTTAGGGTTAGGTTAGGGTTAGGGTTAGGGTTAGGGTTAGGGTTAGGGTTAGGGTTAGGGTTAGGGTTAGGGTTAGGGTTAGGGTTAGGGTTAGGTTAGGGTTAGGGTTAGGGTTAGGGTTAGGGTTAGGGTTAGGGTTAGGGTTAGGGTTAGGGTTAGGGTTAGGGTTAGGGTTAGGGTTAGGGTTAGGGGTTAGGGTTAGGGTTAGGTTAGGGTTAGGGTTAGGGTTAGGGTTAGGGTTAGGGTTAGGGTTAGGGTTAGGGTTAGGGTTAGGGTTAGGGTTAGGTTAGGGTTAGGGTTAGGGTTAGGGTTAGGGTTAGGGTTAGGGTTAGGGTTAGGGTTAGGGTTAGGGTTAGGGTTAGGGTTAGGGTTAGGGTTAGGGTTAGGGTTAGGGTTAGGGTTTAGGGTTAGGGTTAGGGTTAGGGTTAGGGTTAGGGTTAGGGTTAGGGTTAGGGTTAGGGTTAGGGTTAGGGTTAGGGTTAGGGTTAGGGTTAGGGTTAGGGTTAGGGTTAGGGTTAGGGTTAGGGTTAGGGTTAGGGTTAGGGTTAGGGTTAGGGTTAGGGTTAGGGTTAGGGTTAGGGTTAGGTTAGGGTTAGGGTTAGGGTTAGGGTTAGGGTTAGGGTTAGGTTAGGGTTAGGGTTAGGGTTAGGGTTAGGGTTAGGGTTAGGGTTAGGGTTAGGGTTAGGGTTAGGGTTAGGGTTAGGGTTAGGGTTAGGGTTAGGGTTAGGGTTAGGTTAGGGTTAGGGTTAGGGTTAGGGTTAGGGTTA
>NW_028237960.1:0-31769 GCF_034619465.1 Leptosomus discolor | reverse complement strand
TTGCTGTGTTTGTATCAGTCGGAGGACGTTGCTGACCCGTCCCGCCTCGAGAGCCATCAGAGGCATCCAAGCTGGCGACGGTCTCCCTCTTTCTCAGAAGCCTCATCGCGCTGTCAGGCAGACCTGACATGGTGAGCAGGGCGTTGTCAAGGGGGGAGCCACGTTGTCAGGCGGGGGCTGGGGCAGGGGGTAAGGCGGTCGCGTGGCCTCGGCCAGGAGAGACTCCCGTGCCACCGCCTGCCGGGAAGCCGGACCCGGACCCGGGGCTCGCTGACCAGAGCATTTTTGCCAGGGTGGTCTTTGACCGTTGCACCAAAAGGAAACTGCCTTTCATCCAGGCAAGAAAAATGCAGGTTCTCCTGCCGCCCCGTCATGGAGGTGCTCCAGGATGGCGATGCAGATATCGAGAGGGAGGTCCTGGTGGTCTTCCGGAATGTGATGGGTCACCTGGAGAGGAAGGAGGCCAGCCCCATCGCTCTGCAGCTGGCAGAGAGGCTCCCGCCCCTCTTCAACGAGGTAAGGCTGATGTGGGAGCCTGAGCACCGTGGAGGGGGTGCGGGGCAAGGACAGCTGCCCTTCAGCCCAGCCCTGCGGGCAGGGCCTTCTGCCCTCCTCGCTCCCCTGGGCTCTCGTGGGATGGCTTCTGGGCTTTGCAGCCCAGCCTGGCTTCCCCAGGCAGGCGGATGCCTCCGGGCAACCTGAGCCCCCTGTGCTGGGGCCCAGCCTGGCCCCTGTGCAAAGCACCTGTAGGCCAAGAGCCCCAAGGGCTCCCCAGCTGTGCCGCCAGGCAGGAGCGGAGATTCCCACAGCTCCTGTGTGCACAGCTCGACCCTGGAGCACCTCCCCTCACATCTGCCATGCTAATGCTCACAGTAAGCAGGGAGTGGCTCTTTCTCAAGTCCCCCTCAAGTCCTTCTCCCTACCAGGAGTCCAGCCAGACAAGAGAGCTCTCCATCAGCCTGTTGAGAGACGTGCTGGAGACTGTGGTGGGGGACGACCGGAGGAGGATGAAGAAGAAAGCGCAAAGGGGCCTGCTGCCATTGTTCTTTCACCTGCATGACGGGGCTGACACCGTGGCCAAGGCAGAGATTCCAAAGCTGGCAGGGCGTGCTGACCCCCCGGGCGAGCGTCAGGGGCAAGAGCTGCTGGCAGGCAGATGCTGGGAATGCGTGTCGCCTCTGGCTCCCACTGCCCAAGACACTGAGGACAGGGCAGAGCTGCCGTCCGTCCCTGCACGGGTCCCACCACGGCCTTCCTCATCCCCCAGTGCCTCTTGCTGCGGAGGTGGAAGGGCAGGCGGGGTCCCCTCCCAGCTACGCTCCCTCCGTTCAGCCCTCCTCCCGCGCAGCCCTTAGGAAGGGTCCCTGCAGACCCAGTGTGAGCAGGGGCAGAGAAACTGGCACGGACATTTCCAACACCTGTGCCCTAGCTGGTCCAGCAGGGCTCAGCAGCAGCCCGTGGCCACTGAGACCTGAACAGGCGCATCCCTGCGGGTTTTTCAGGCTGTCCCTGGAGGTGTTGGAGGCTGAGGCTTTGAGCCTCCGTCCCTGTCCCCCAGGCCTGTGCCCAAGGGAGCCCCAGAGGCTGGTTTGGGCCAAGGCGTGTCCCAGCTTCCCGAAAGGGCAGGATCACCCCAGGAGCAAAGGCAAGAGGGGGGCGATGCCAGGTCTCCTTCCCCAGGCTGTGGTGCCGTGTCTTGACTTCTGCTCCTCTGCAGGTCTCTGGGGAAGCCCTCATCGTCGCTGCAGAGCTCCTCAAGTGGAAACAGCTCAAGCACCTTACCCAAACAGAGCAGACATGGAGAATTGGAGAGTGCTTGGTGAGTGTGAGCCCCGGGGCCTGGAGACTCTGGCCCTTGGGGGCCTCGCAGTGGCACGGAGGGCTCTCGGTACCGCTGGGACCTCTCAAACTCAGCCCCACAGGGCTCCTGGCTGGGAGACAGGAATGGCCTGGGGGGGGGAAGGAGAAAGGGAGGTGCTGGGAGGAGGGGCTGGTCCAGCCAACTGGGGAGGCTCTGTGACACGGCCATACCCTTGTGCTCCCTCTAGCTGGTGCAGAAGAGGAGCAGGGCTGAAGAATACTTGAATCGGAGCCTGCCGTACCTGCAGGACGCTCAGGCTGCCTTGCGAGAGGCAGCAGTGAGGTTCATCGGTGAGCCAGATCCCCCCCGAGTGCCTCTTTTGGCAACCTGGCCCCAGTCCCTGCTGCTGTACTGGCAGCAAGGAGGCAGCCCTGTGCCTGCCAGAGCCCCAGCTGCCCCGTGCAGGGCTTGGCCTCCCTCTCCCACCCCTGCCCGGGCAGCTGGGCTCCGTGGCCGCCTTGCTCTGTCCCACCCGCCTCGGGCACTGGTCTTCCTTGGGCTCTGCCCTGATGAGGGGGAGGAGGGCGTGCAGCCAAGGCGGCAGGGCGGGCTGCTGTGCTGCTGGGAGCACGCTGGGGAGCGGGAGGTCTGACGACGCCCTGTGCCTAGGGCTCGCCGCGCGGCACCTGAGGGACCAAAGCAAGGAGAAGCGGGCTGAGATCTGCAGCGGCGAGTAGGGGCAGTGCCGTGTTGGCCGGGGCTGGTGGGGCAGGGGACAGAGCCAGGGCAGGGGGCTGCCCTGCCCTGCCTCGCTCCAGGGAAGCGGAGGGGCATTTGGGGCATTCCTGGGCAGTGGCTCTCTCCTGGCCAGGGGAAGAGGCGAGTGGGGCTGGCATGGTCTGGAGGGGATGCCTGGGGCTCTCTGCAGACACGAGACTTCATCTCAGCTCCATTTCTTTGTGTCGCAGCGCTCAAACCCTTGGAGGAAGACGTCGAGCCCTCGGTCTGTTCACTGGCGCTCCAGACCGTGCTGATCGTGAGTTCTCCAAGGAAGCAGCCAGCATCAGGATGGACTCGGGTGCTGTGCTGCTGGCCCTGCAAAGCCAGGGAGGGGTGAAGCTGTCCTTGGGAAAGTGGAAAATGAAAGCTGCATCAACCAACCCGGTCCCCTGGTATCTTTCACGCGGGGAGCGTCCTTCACGTGCGGAGCGGGCACCATCATTCCCCGTCTCTGCCGCTGACGGAGGGACAGGCAGCTCGCGCCTCGGCACACCCCTGGCTGCAGTCGTTTGACAAGCTTCCCCCTCAGCCAGGCTTTCCCCCCAAAGTAGCTGTGTTTGTTCACCCCCTGGGGAAGCCTGTTCTTAAGGGGGGGGCGAAGGGGAAAGGGCAGCCCCCGAAGGAGCGCCCACCACATCCTTCCCTTCAAGATGCTGCGTTTCTACAGACTGTTTCATTTCTCAGTTTGCCCTGAAGTTTGACTCTTTCCCTGAGGCAGAAAGAGAAAAACGGGGCTTGTGGGAACCACGGAGAGCTCTTTGCAGAAGTTCGGGACTTAGGCAGTGACCAAAGCACGTTTCCGAAGACCAGCGGTCCTGTTTCCTGGTGAGGCTAGCAACAGGAAGTAGTCTGGCCACAGCTTGGAAACGCGAGAGTTGTGACCGTAGGGGTGTTTCTGGTTCTTTTGCGCCCTGCCGCTCTGTTGGTAGTTTCGAGGGTGACGGCGTTTCCTAGTTGCCGCGACTCCGTGGTGAAAGACGCCTTTTGATTTTCCACGCAGCCTGGAAGCGGAGAAGAGGAAAGGGACAGACAGCACGTTGTTCCCTCCCCCACGTCTGCTATGGCGTCGGGGAGGCGATTCTCCAGGCCTGCAAAGAGAAGCGCCTGGAAGAGGCCTGGCACTTGTTTGGGAAGGGAGCTGCTGTGCTGGTGTCTCTGTGGGGCAGGAGGTCCTCGGGCTGGCCTGGACCCCCGCTGTGGTCCACAGCCCTCGTGGGTGGGCGAGGGGGCGCTCGATGGTGCCCCTGGCCCTCCCCTGCAGTGCGTCCGGAGCCGGCCGCGCCCAGCCCGGGGCAAGCTAGGCCTCCCCTCCCAGAGGCTGCCCCTGTTACTGAGGCGCAGATCCATCTGTGGGTCACCCCTGCTGGTCCCTGCAGCAAGCAGCTGTCGCTGACGCCCTCCCGAAACCTCGCCTGTCTGGCCACCTTGCAAGCGGATCTGAGGGCGGTTAAAGTCCCCCATGAGTACGAGGGCGTGTGACAGAGGCAGAGCAGGGCCAGAGAACAGCAACGAAGCCAGCAAAGGGTCTAGAGAACAAGCCTAATTAATCATCGCGATGGCTGGGGCCGGGCAAAACTCCGGAGGGGAGCAAGAGGCGGCAATGTCGTCGTGGCCTCGGACTGGGAGCAGGCAGCTGTCTCCTCCGAGAGCGAGGGGCTAAGCTCATGTAACTGTGCCGGCGGACCGCCGGGGTTGCTCCTTGGCGTGATTCCGTTTGAGGCAGCTGTGTTCTGGGGGGGGGAAAGGCGAGGGCGATAGTCCTCCGGGCCGAGCCCAAGGCCCCGCCCCGGGCTGCGGGCCCTGCCGCAGGCCGTGAGGGCGCCCTGTCCCCATGGCAACGGGACCGCGCGGCCCCGCCGCCAACGGCCACGCTTTTGCCGCCGTCGCTGCTGCCACCTGACGACCAACGCTCGGTACTGCAGCCCGGCGTCGCGCATGCGCCTTCGTTGCTCGCTCGCTCGCCTCTCCCCCCCAGCAACAAGCCTTGGGTTCTGCAGCCTGGGCGCTGCACTTGCGCCACGGCGCCCGCATTCTCCGCGCTGCCGCCCGCCGATAACGGCCATGCGATGCCGCGGGGCCCGCGGGGCGGTGCCCGGCGCTGGCCGCTGCCTCCCGGTCGGGTCGCGCCGCTGCCGCCCCAGGGGCGCGGGGCCGGCGGGCGCCTGGCGGGCGCGTTCGCGGGAGCAGTATGGCGGCGGGTGAGGGCCGAGGCCGGCGGTGAGGCGAGCCAGCCCCTCCGGCGGGTGCGGGGGTCTCTCGCGGCCGCTGGCCGCCCGGGGGCGGCGGGACGGGAAGCCTCAAAGCCCGTGCTGCGGCGGGCTGCCGGTCTGCTCAGGGCGAGCCGGGTCAGGGCAGCCGCAGGGAGCTCCCGGAGCTGGTGCAAGGGAAGAGGGGAAGGAGGCGGACGCCCCCCGCAGGCGCCGGCGCCGGGTGCCCCCCCCAACTCGACGGAGCTCCGCCTGAGCTCCGCCTGAGCTTCCCCTGGCCCCGCTCGCCCCGTGCAGCTGGGGCACTGCCCCGTGCACCTCCCCTTCAGCCGGTCCCGTAGCCCCACGCCGCCCCCCAGCCCTGTGCCGGGCAGGGAACGTGCGTGACTCTGCCTTCGTGCGGGTGCCGTCTTCGGGTTTGGGGTTTTTTTTTCTTTAAAAGCGTCAGTTTCCTCCCGAAGACCCAAGCAGCACAGTGCATGAGAGCTGCCTCTTGCCTTGACTCTTTCTCTTCTGTTCGTCCTAATTTTATGGGCGAGACAGAAATGGCCTTTTACGTTTAGATGCCCCAGTACAGTGTCAGTAACCTGTGGTGTCAGGATAGTTAGTTTTTGAGCACCTAGATGCCGGTAGAGATGTGACCAAAGGAACAGGCTGGAAAGTGATGTTTAAGCTTGTTTGTTATTTGATTTGTTTTTCTCATGAGAGCATTGATGACCTGTGGCTCAATGCACATTCTGTACCGTGGAGCCTTCAATCTAGGACTGTTATGTAAAAAAAAGCTGGTCCTTCCGAAAAAAAGACTGGTCCTTCATAGGATTGAGGTGTAGATTTGGGGAATCTCTTAAGTATGTGATCAGAATTAAAGCCGAATTTCACTTAATGTTGCTGCTGTTTTGTCTTTGCTTTTGTTACTTTCCCCACTGCTCCCTCATGATTGGGGGCTGTGAACGGTGACTTCCTTCCCCCCCCCCCCCCCCCAGTCTTTAACACCGTTCTCTCCCCTGCAAGAGACTCTGTATTTAAAAGTTAGTTCGTTTCCTCACAACTGTGTGTGTATGTCAGTAAAATTGAGTTCTGCTGACTGAAACCCCCAAAATGACACCTGTCTTACAGATCCGGACTATTTCTGGACAGGTGTTCCTCAGAGGCAAATGTTGTGGGCATACGGATCACCCGCACTTCATCCTCTGACAAGACAATCTGCTGAGACAGGGGGGAGCTGGGGGCGGGGGGAGGTACAGGGTCGTGGGGTTTTTTTGGTGTGATTTTGGGGGGGGGGGGGTGTGGGTTTGGGTGAGGAGTGTGGGGTGGTGTTGGGCGAGCAGTGCTGCTGTGGTTTGTGGGTGCGGGGGTGTCGTGTGGTTTGTGGAGGCATGTGGTTTTGGGGGAAAAAAAAATAAAAATGCGGTGCTGCCTGGTGGAAGCCCACAGAGCTCTTTTGCTGCCTGGCCTCTGCTTTCCCTTTCCTTCACTCCTCTGTCACAGCTGTAATTGGTCTTCTGAGATGACCCAGAGGACGATGAAGTTACTCGCCTGTGTAACTGTGCTGGTAATACCAGGAAGGGGAGTGCTTGAGCTGGTCGTGAGTACCTTGGCTGCAAGTAGAGCTTCTGAAGGAAGACCAACGAGCAGGGGAAGCAGATAGCAAGTTTCCAAAGACGTGTGCGTGCGTGCGTGTGTGTGTTTGTGAAAGCCGTCAAAGTTGTATTGCCAAACGTTGGTTTTGGCACTATGTTCCCCGTGGCTGTTTTTGGTAAACTTAAAGTTTGAGGAAATTTGGTGTCGTGTGTGGCAAAAACATGTCCCTCTGTCTGTGCGTCCCCCTGCCTAAATAGCGTCGGTCAGTAGCCTGTCCAGGGGCAGGGCTGTTGTTCCCTGCTGTCACCGTTGCAGCGGTGGTGCTGCAACTTCTAGACCTAACGGGTGGGTTTAGGAGTGGAGGGAGAACGGAACGTTTTCCGTAAGGGCTGGGGATGCCGGCCCTCTTCTCCGTCCGCCGCTTTCCCGTGCGTGTGCTGCATCGGTTTTATTTTTCTCCCTTGTTCCTGTTCTAACTATTTATGAAGCTGTGGCTGCTGTGGCTTTGCCGTTTGCGTTCCTGCATTTTCATGGCATCCTGGATAGAGATCGCCTCCGCTGCGGTGAAGCGTCAAGATGCGGCTTTCAGTTGGACGCTTCAGAAACTGCATTTGCTGAAGTGGGTGCAGGTGAGACTGGTCTGGCGCCCGCGGCCATGCTCGCAGGGCAGCTCAGTGGCTCCTCGTCGAAACGGCGCGGCGCGCGTGGGCGTCCATAGGGTCGCGCTCTGGGTCTGAGAGCGCGCCGCATTTTTGCTGTTGGAAGGCGGAAGGGAGCGTGCGCCCTGTGAAATCTGAGGAGAGTCAAAAGCCAGGAGGGACCCTGAGCAGGTTGGGTGGCCCAACTGCAGTTTTAAAAGTTCTTGACCATTTGGGGGAGCTGCCTGGAATAAATCATTCCTTTTCTGCAAGGAGGCAGTTGACGAGGGCAGGGGGGTCACTGTACTCTTTAACGAAAATATTCGACTTGGGATATAGGTGTAGGGTGAGGTATATAGGCATAGGGCGAGGAAGTCTTGGCTCTGCATAGGCTTGAGAAAATGTACATAGCTGTCTGCGTGTGTCATCTGTGTGGATCTAGGGAAGGGAGTTCTAGTGAAACTAAAGCTGCTGCTGAGTCAAAAAAAAAAAAAAAAAAAAAAAAAGGCCAGGTTTTCTACGGAAAGCCAAAGCTCTATGGCCCGTCTCAACAGCTGGCCCAAAGGTGATGCAAAATGCTTTTTTCCTCCACTTGGCTGTAGTCTTCACAAAGCTTCACCAAAAAAGGAAGCTTTCAATTCCTAGCCCGCTTTGTGCTAAAGGGTGGGGTTTTTTGCTCTCAGCAGAATATCAGCTGCCACTGTTTCACCGTGGTCACTCTCTCTTCTGCCCTGAAAGTACAGGACTGGTGGGAAGGATCCCGAGTGCTCTGCGAGTACAACGTACACCTCCGATGAGCGTCTGCGTTTTTCCCCAGGCACTTGTAGTACGGACTTTAAAGTGAACGTGAAGAGTGCGCCGGCTCTCCTTCTCTAGTTTTTGTATGAAATATTTTAACAGAAACACTCCAAATAAGTAAGGTCTGTTCTGGAGCGCATTGCGCCTGTGCGAAGCATACTTCCCTCCGTTAATTTTCTCTTCCTGAGGGCGTGCGTAGCCTTCTGTTTCTGTGCGCTTGCTGAGAAACGATTCTCTGAGAATCGTGTGGTACTGAAAGGGGAAAAGAAACTGCGCGTAAGAGTTTGGGTGTTCTGAAGAAACAGACTTTGTTTTCGCGATGAAAGCTTTGTGCTTTTTCAGTCTGTAAGCTTTTAAAGTGTCTTATAGCGGGACGTGAAAACCTGAGGGAGAGCTGACATGTCTACTAAGAGCGATCAAGGTCAAAGAGGAGATATGGAGGACAGAACAGGACAAATTGGTGTTGCTTCCTCGTGTTTTCCGGGCTTTCCCTGCAAACATTCAAAGAAGTCGAACTTCCCATGAGAGCACGTCTTCAGAGATGACGTACTTGGCCGTAGAATTCATCGGTGACAAGACCTTTCACTTTCTTTTGAAAAAAAAAAAAAAAAAAAAAAAAGAAAATGTCGATTTCCTTCCAAACACCCAAGCAGCACAGCACCTCTTCCGAAAGCTGATGGCATTGCCGGTCTTTGGGTTCTCAGTTGTAACAGTCGAGGTACCATAAAAACATGTTCCTCCGCGTGCTTCAGTACAGCCAGAAGCATTAGCAAGTCTGCCGGTCCTTTTTGGTAGCCTTATGTATTGCAGCCCTGGGGATTTGTTTTTTTGTTCTTTTCCAGAAAGGAAAACCATGTGGGGGATCTCTTATCTCCCTGATTTTTCTGTCATAAATGAAACTTTTTTTAAAAAAAAGAAAAAGTTGGAATTGTGTAATTTACAAACGGACCTGCATTGTTTAAATTTAACTGCCAAATAGCTGCTGTGTGCGATTGATGAGGGGTGTTTAAGCAGTTTGGTATTTGTTCTATATGTTTTAAAAGAGAGGCTGCTGAACGTTACGGGTGTTTTTCCCCGTATTTGGAGGGAGTGCTCCGAAGTACTTTATTTCTGCCTGGCTTTGGATGGTGCGTTTCCCTGGCCACTCGGTGGCATCTCTCCTGGGCAGTGCAGCTGCCCAGACATCCCTGCTAATTGCGTAACGCACAAGAAAACCCCTAGTCGGATGGGAACGGTGTATTTTGGCTTCAGGTGATTTAATGGTGTCTGTTCGCAGCTAGGCGAGTGCGGTTAATACAAACGGAAAATGAAACCCTTTTGTAGTGTAAGCATTTTTATTGCCCGTCCATAAACATCCACGTGCCTTTTTAGTATAAAGTGAACTACTGAGATTTCTTCTTCATTTTTCATTGTACTCTTTAAAGTTTTACATTGTCAGCTTTATTGACCAAGGTAGCAAGACGTGCAGCAGCAGCGGCGGTGGCGCAAGGGCAGTAGCTGTTGCGGTGAGTCCGTAAGCGTAGGCTCTGATGACGGTACGGCCTCGTCCTGCGGCCTCGTGGGGTTATCTCCCCGCAGGGGTGCTGTGAGGCAGGGACAAGACATTTTCCAACGCCAGCAGGAGTGTTTGCTTTTCTGCTAAGAATGTGTTCACAATCGTCTCAATTAGTATTGTGTCCCAAGCCCAAATACAGTCTTGGTGGAGAATGGATTGAGAGCAGCCCGGCAGAGAAGGACTTGGGGTGTTGGTTGACGAGAAGCTCGCTGTGTCCCAGCAATGTGTGCTCGTAGCCCAGACAGTGAACCGTATCCTGGGCTGCATCACCAGCCGCGTGGCCAGCAGGATGAGGGAGGTGATTCTCCCCCTCTACTCCGCTCTGGTGAGACCCCACCTGCAGTGCTGCGCCCAGCTCTGGAGCCCCTTCCAGCGCTGGAAGGCAAAAAGAAAAGCCTCCTAGGAGCCTGCTTCAAAAGTGTCTTGTGTCTTCCTCCAAGAGAGGAAATGCGGGGCCTGGACACTTGCCTCTACTTCAGGGTTAGTGCTGGGTGAGCTACAGGAGCCCCCAGGCCCTCTGGGCGGCTCCCTGGCCCCCCCGTGCTGCGATATGGCCAGGGATCCAAGGCAGGGCGGGGTCTCGGCTTTGATTTCTCACCCTCATCCCTTCGTCTCCTTCACGTGGGCCTGCCCATGTCCAGTGCCGCTGGCTGCTCTGCACGCAGCAGACTGTCTGCCCCCCGGTCTCTCCGGGGCACCGCGAGACCTCCCTTGGCTCCGGGACTTCAGATCAGTCTCCTGGAGGTGAGAGGGACAGCAGAATCGCTGCCTCAGCTCTTTGTCTTCCTTGCAGACCCTGGAAGCCATGGACACGATGCTAGACACGTTGGTGCTCAACTGTTCTGCCTCCAGAGTCAGCGAGGAGCTGCAGAATATCTTTGAGGTCTGGCACGTGCAAAGAGTGGGTTTCACAGGGGCTGCTCCTCACCCTGGAGGGAGGGAAGGGATTGTCCGCTCTTGAGTGGACGGTCCCCACACCAGTGCCATGCAGAGAGAGCACACTGCAGGGAGGGTGCCCACCTCCCTTGGGTAACCAGGGGCTGCCCAGCAAGCTCTTTCGGAGCACAGTGGCTGCAGAGGCTGGCATCTGGCTACCTGCCTGGCCACAGGCTTGGCCCGGGGGTTTTGTCCCAAGCCTGCGAGCCACGCTAGGGCACGAACCCCGCTACAGGCTTTGCTCAAGATCAGAGGAAGCCTTGATGGATGGTGCGAGTCCAGCCCAGGAGTTGAGCAGTGCAGCCTCTGCTGAAGCGGGCGTCCGCTCCCAGGGCACACCAGCGTCTTCTCTCCTCCCAGATGCTGTTGCCTTTCACCACCTCCGAGAGAGAAGCTGTGCGGGAGAGGACTGTGAGGAGGATTCGGGTGCTGAGCAATTTTCTGGCCAACAATTCCACGCTGAAGGTAAGGAGCCAGGCGCCCTCCAGAGCACAGCAGAGCAGCCCGCAGCTCTCCCCGTGTGGGGCTGCTGCCCGGCTAGCTGCTTTGGGAGCCGCGGCTGGCGTGGCCCTGCAAAGCCCTGACTCGCCAGGGACCAGCCCTGGGCACGCTCTTGGGTTCGGGACTTTGGCACCAGCTGCCTGCCCTCCAGCCTTCTGCTGTTCTGCCTCCCTTGCCCAGGCCTGGCTCTACTTTGGAAGAGAGATGTGCCACAGAGTCTGCTACCCAGAAATCCGCATTCAAATCCTGGGACAGCTGCTCGGACGTCTCGCCCTGTTCCAGTTCTCCAAGGAAGAGACAAGCTGTCCCGCTTCCGATGCTCTCTTCTGCCTCAACATATTCATGCAGAAGCAAGAAAGTAAGAGACGTTGTGGTGGGCTTCATCCCTCCACACACAGACATCTCCTGACAGGTCTGCTTCTCTTCCTGACCGCCTTTACCCCTTACCGCTGCTTCCTGTAGCATCCCAGCTGTCCTTTTGCTGCAGAAGCTGAGTGCTCTCCTGAAGTCCAGGATCTGTTCTCTGCTGCTTTCCTTCCTCCCTCCTTTCAGGATCCTGAACCCCACTGTTTTGTGGTCCCCACGGCCAAAGCTACCATTGAGTGCCACGTCCCAAAGCCACACCTTCCCTCTTAGTAAACGGCTGTTCACTCTGTGCACCACCACGGCTGATGCCTCCAGCCCTGCCACAAGCGTAGCAAGAACCATGCCCCACGCTCTCCCGAAAGCTCCTTGACCGCTTCTCTCCTGCCATCTTGCCATCAGATCTCGGGGCGGTTTGGTAAGCTTGCTGGCAAAGCTGCTGTGTCTTATTGCCTCTTCTGTGTTTCCCCCACTATTTAGGCAGGTCAATGCTAAAGGCTAAAGCACCGCAGCTCCATTGGGAAGATAAGACCATCTCCTTGCTGCGTGCAGAGGGCACCAGAGACCTGGTAATAAGCTCCCCACCTTGCTGGGCCTCTTGTCCATGGCATCAGCAGGGGACGGGCGTGAGCAAAGGCATCCAGAGTCAGCGGGGCTGGCATGGCCTCACTGTCCCTGGTGTTCCTGCTGTCCCCGAGCAGGGATGATGCAAGGGCTGCACTTTGGTGTCCCGGCAGCAGCTCCAGCTCTCGTGGCCACCAGCAAGCCCTGGCTCGCTGTAGGGCCAGCACGTTGTGCCCAGGAGCCCAACCTTCCTCCCTCACTCGGGGGTGGGGGTGGGGGTGGGGGTGGGGGGTTGGGCTCGCTTCTCGTCCTCATCCTCCCCTGTGCAGTGATGGCAGCCCTGCAGCCAGCTTTCCTGTGAGCCCTGCCACCAGCACTGCCGGGCATCTCTCGCCAGGGCTGCTCGCACTGCCCATCTAAGCAGCACCACCAGGGCACTCGGGGCAGCGTGCCTTGCCTCCCTCCCTTCCTTTCGTAGGAGTTTGGAAAATACCTCCACCCTTCTGAGAGGACAGACGTCGTCCTTGTGGCCATCGAGGCGCTGGCAGACTCCGGCATCTTTGTGAAGGAAGCGAGAGAAATGCTGGGTGCGGTCATGAGGGACCCTGATTTCTGGCTGGTGGATGTAAGTGGCCTGTGGCTGGGTGCCCTGCCCATGAGCCCTGCCAGGCCTTGTTCCTCTCTCCCTCCCTTCCAAACCCAGGTGTCTCGAAAGGCAGCAGAGAGGGATGGGGAGGGCAGCTGAGGAAATGGCTGCACTCCAGTGGCAGCACCATCCTCTCCTGCGTCCCCTCTAGGTTCCACAGCTCATGAAGTGCATCCACAAAAACCTCAAACACATCAACAGGGAGTCAGCCCGGCAGAGCCTGCAGTCCTTACTTCTCCTGCTGACTGACCGGTACCCCATGCAAGTGGTCGTGAGCCTGTTGAAGCTCTCTCCACCAGAAGACAGGTACGGGCCCCAAAAGCCATGGGAGGGCTTGTTCCCTGCAGGGAGAGGCGCCCAGAGACTTTCTGGCTGCCAGACCCAAGGAATGCTGCAGGACACCCCCGAGGAGCAGGGCTCTCCTTCCCACGCTTTCCAGCCCTGGTGGCTCGGCCAGGCCCGCAGCAGCCAAAGCTGGCCGAGCCAGCCCAGAGCCTCGCCATCGCTCTCCTCCCAGCCCCGCGGGGAACACCACCTCAGCCTTCTCCTGCTGCCCAGGGCATCCCGACCGAGGGGCAAGGTCTGCATCCTGCGGAGCTGACCCCGGCCGTGCTGCTGTGGCTGAGGCAGCCCTGCTGACAGAGCACTCTGGCTTGCAGCACTGACGTGGCCACCTGGGAGATGCTGTTCTCCGTGCCCCAGACTTTGGAGAATATCTTAAAGGAGCTCCTCAGCAAGCTCCAGGGCACGGAATTACGCAGCCTGGTCCCGTCAGCCGCAGAGGACGCCTTCATCCCCCGCTTGGCTGTGAGTTCCCAGAAAAGGCCCTGATTGCCTTCAGCGAGCCCTGCAGGCTCTGCCAGTATCTCACTGCTGTGTTTGTATCAGTCGGAGGACGTTGCTGACCCGTCCCGCCTCGAGAGCCATCAGAGGCATCCAAGCCTGGCGACGGTCTCCCTCTTTCTCAGAAGCCTCATCGCGCTGTCAGGCAGACCTGACATGGTGAGCAGGGCGTTGTCAAGGGGGGAGCCACGTTGTCAGGCGGGGGCTGGGGCAGGGGGTAAGGCGGTCGCGTGGCCTCGGCCAGGAGAGACTCCCGTGCCACCGCCTGCCGGGAAGCCGGACCCGGACCCGGGGCTCGCTGACCAGAGCATTTTTGCCAGGGTGGTCTTTGACCGTTGCACCAAAAGGAAACTGCCTTTCATCCAGGCAAGAAAAATGCAGGTTCTCCTGCCGCCCGTCATGGAGGTGCTCCAGGATGGCGATGCAGATATCGAGAGGGAGGTCCTGGTGGTCTTCCGGAATGTGATGGGTCACCTGGAGAGGAAGGAGGCCAGCCCCATCGCTCTGCAGCTGGCAGAGAGGCTCCCGCCCCTCTTCAACGAGGTAAGGCTGATGTGGGAGCCTGAGCACCGTGGAGGGGTGCGGGGCAAGGACAGCTGCCCTTCAGCCCAGCCCTGCGGGCAGGGCCTTCTGCCCTCCTCGCTCCCCTGGGCTCTCGTGGGATGGCTTCTGGGCTTTGCAGCCCAGCCTGGCTTCCCCAGGCAGGCGGATGCCTCCGGGCAACCTGAGCCCCCTGTGCTGGGGCCCAGCCTGGCCCCTGTGCAAAGCACCTGTAGGCCAAGAGCCCCAAGGGCTCCCCAGCTGTGCCGCCAGGCAGGAGCGGAGATTCCCACAGCTCCTGTGTGCACAGCTCGACCCTGGAGCACCTCCCCTCACATCTGCCATGCTAATGCTCACAGTAAGCAGGGAGTGGCTCTTTCTCAAGTCCCCCTCAAGTCCTTCTCCCTACCAGGAGTCCAGCCAGACAAGAGAGCTCTCCATCAGCCTGTTGAGAGACGTGCTGGAGACTGTGGTGGGGGACGACCGGAGGAGGATGAAGAAGAAAGCGCAAAGGGGCCTGCTGCCATTGTTCTTTCACCTGCATGACGGGGCTGACACCGTGGCCAAGGCAGAGATTCCAAAGCTGGCAGGGCGTGCTGACCCCCCGGGCGAGCGTCAGGGGCAAGAGCTGCTGGCAGGCAGATGCTGGGAATGCGTGTCGCCTCTGGCTCCCACTGCCCAAGACACTGAGGACAGGGCAGAGCTGCCGTCCGTCCCTGCACGGGTCCCACCACGGCCTTCCTCATCCCCCAGTGCCTCTTGCTGCGGAGGTGGAAGGGCAGGCGGGGTCCCCTCCCAGCTACGCTCCCTCCGTTCAGCCCTCCTCCCGCGCAGCCCTTAGGAAGGGTCCCTGCAGACCCAGTGTGAGCAGGGGCAGAGAAACTGGCACGGACATTTCCAACACCTGTGCCCTAGCTGGTCCAGCAGGGCTCAGCAGCAGCCCGTGGCCACTGAGACCTGAACAGGCGCATCCCTGCGGGTTTTTCAGGCTGTCCCTGGAGGTGTTGGAGGCTGAGGCTTTGAGCCTCCGTCCCTGTCCCCCAGGCCTGTGCCCAAGGGAGCCCCAGAGGCTGGTTTGGGCCAAGGCGTGTCCCAGCTTCCCGAAAGGGCAGGATCACCCCAGGAGCAAAGGCAAGAGGGGGGCGATGCCAGGTCTCCTTCCCCAGGCTGTGGTGCCGTGTCTTGACTTCTGCTCCTCTGCAGGTCTCTGGGGAAGCCCTCATCGTCGCTGCAGAGCTCCTCAAGTGGAAACAGCTCAAGCACCTTACCCAAACAGAGCAGACATGGAGAATTGGAGAGTGCTTGGTGAGTGTGAGCCCCGGGGCCTGGAGACTCTGGCCCTTGGGGGCCTCGCAGTGGCACGGAGGGCTCTCGGTACCGCTGGGACCTCTCAAACTCAGCCCCACAGGGCTCCTGGCTGGGAGACAGGAATGGCCTGGGGGGGGGAAGGAGAAAGGGAG
The DNA here is from genome assembly GCF_034619465.1 of Leptosomus discolor. Classification (NCBI taxonomy): domain Eukaryota; kingdom Metazoa; phylum Chordata; class Aves; order Leptosomiformes; family Leptosomidae; genus Leptosomus; species Leptosomus discolor. The sequence goes on along the minus strand of NW_028237960.1, from coordinate 16,556 downwards.
GTGCTGGGAGGAGGGGCTGGTCCAGCCAACTGGGGAGGCTCTGTGACACGGCCATACCCTTGTGCTCCCTCTAGCTGGTGCAGAAGAGGAGCAGGGCTGAAGAATACTTGAATCGGAGCCTGCCGTACCTGCAGGACGCTCAGGCTGCCTTGCGAGAGGCAGCAGTGAGGTTCATCGGTGAGCCAGATCCCCCCCGAGTGCCTCTTTTGGCAACCTGGCCCCAGTCCCTGCTGCTGTACTGGCAGCAAGGAGGCAGCCCTGTGCCTGCCAGAGCCCCAGCTGCCCCGTGCAGGGCTTGGCCTCCCTCTCCCACCCCTGCCCGGGCAGCTGGGCTCCGTGGCCGCCTTGCTCTGTCCCACCCGCCTCGGGCACTGGTCTTCCTTGGGCTCTGCCCTGATGAGGGGGAGGAGGGCGTGCAGCCAAGGCGGCAGGGCGGGCTGCTGTGCTGCTGGGAGCACGCTGGGGAGCGGGAGGTCTGACGACGCCCTGTGCCTAGGGCTCGCCGCGCGGCACCTGAGGGACCAAAGCAAGGAGAAGCGGGCTGAGATCTGCAGCGGCGAGTAGGGGCAGTGCCGTGTTGGCCGGGGCTGGTGGGGCAGGGGACAGAGCCAGGGCAGGGGGCTGCCCTGCCCTGCCTCGCTCCAGGGAAGCGGAGGGGCATTTGGGGCATTCCTGGGCAGTGGCTCTCTCCTGGCCAGGGGAAGAGGCGAGTGGGGCTGGCATGGTCTGGAGGGGATGCCTGGGGCTCTCTGCAGACACGAGACTTCATCTCAGCTCCATTTCTTTGTGTCGCAGCGCTCAAACCCTTGGAGGAAGACGTCGAGCCCTCGGTCTGTTCACTGGCGCTCCAGACCGTGCTGATCGTGAGTTCTCCAAGGAAGCAGCCAGCATCAGGATGGACTCGGGTGCTGTGCTGCTGGCCCTGCAAAGCCAGGGAGGGGTGAAGCTGTCCTTGGGAAAGTGGAAAATGAAAGCTGCATCAACCAACCCGGTCCCCTGGTATCTTTCACGCGGGGAGCGTCCTTCACGTGCGGAGCGGGCACCATCATTCCCCGTCTCTGCCGCTGACGGAGGGACAGGCAGCTCGCGCCTCGGCACACCCCTGGCTGCAGTCGTTTGACAAGCTTCCCCCTCAGCCAGGCTTTCCCCCCAAAGTAGCTGTGTTTGTTCACCCCCTGGGGAAGCCTGTTCTTAAGGGGGGGGCGAAGGGGAAAGGGCAGCCCCCGAAGGAGCGCCCACCACATCCTTCCCTTCAAGATGCTGCGTTTCTACAGACTGTTTCATTTCTCAGTTTGCCCTGAAGTTTGACTCTTTCCCTGAGGCAGAAAGAGAAAAACGGGGCTTGTGGGAACCACGGAGAGCTCTTTGCAGAAGTTCGGGACTTAGGCAGTGACCAAAGCACGTTTCCGAAGACCAGCGGTCCTGTTTCCTGGTGAGGCTAGCAACAGGAAGTAGTCTGGCCACAGCTTGGAAACGCGAGAGTTGTGACCGTAGGGGTGTTTCTGGTTCTTTTGCGCCCTGCCGCTCTGTTGGTAGTTTCGAGGGTGACGGCGTTTCCTAGTTGCCGCGACTCCGTGGTGAAAGACGCCTTTTGATTTTCCACGCAGCCTGGAAGCGGAGAAGAGGAAAGGGACAGACAGCACGTTGTTCCCTCCCCCACGTCTGCTATGGCGTCGGGGAGGCGATTCTCCAGGCCTGCAAAGAGAAGCGCCTGGAAGAGGCCTGGCACTTGTTTGGGAAGGGAGCTGCTGTGCTGGTGTCTCTGTGGGGCAGGAGGTCCTCGGGCTGGCCTGGACCCCCGCTGTGGTCCACAGCCCTCGTGGGTGGGCGAGGGGGCGCTCGATGGTGCCCCTGGCCCTCCCCTGCAGTGCGTCCGGAGCCGGCCGCGCCCAGCCCGGGGCAAGCTAGGCCTCCCCTCCCAGAGGCTGCCCCTGTTACTGAGGCGCAGATCCATCTGTGGGTCACCCCTGCTGGTCCCTGCAGCAAGCAGCTGTCGCTGACGCCCTCCCGAAACCTCGCCTGTCTGGCCACCTTGCAAGCGGATCTGAGGGCGGTTAAAGTCCCCCATGAGTACGAGGGCGTGTGACAGAGGCAGAGCAGGGCCAGAGAACAGCAACGAAGCCAGCAAAGGGTCTAGAGAACAAGCCTAATTAATCATCGCGATGGCTGGGGCCGGGCAAAACTCCGGAAGGGAGCAAGAGGCGGCAATGTCGTCGTGGCCTCGGACTGGGAGCAGGCAGCTGTCTCCTCCGAGAGCGAGGGGCTAAGCTCATGTAACTGTGCCGGCGGACCGCCGGGGTTGCTCCTTGGCGTGATTCCGTTTGAGGCAGCTGTGTTCTGGGGGGGGGAAAGGCGAGGGCGATAGTCCTCCGGGCCGAGCCCAAGGCCCCGCCCCGGGCTGCGGGCCCTGCCGCAGGCCGTGAGGGCGCCCTGTCCCCATGGCAACGGGACCGCGCGGCCCCGCCGCCAACGGCCACGCTTTTGCCGCCGTCGCTGCTGCCACCTGACGACCAACGCTCGGTACTGCAGCCCGGCGTCGCGCATGCGCCTTCGTTGCTCGCTCGCTCGCCTCTCCCCCCCAGCAACAAGCCTTGGGTTCTGCAGCCTGGGCGCTGCACTTGCGCCACGGCGCCCGCATTCTCCGCGCTGCCGCCCGCCGATAACGGCCATGCGATGCCGCGGGGCCCGCGGGGCGGTGCCCGGCGCTGGCCGCTGCCTCCCGGTCGGGTCGCGCCGCTGCCGCCCCAGGGGCGCGGGGCCGGCGGGCGCCTGGCGGGCGCGTTCGCGGGAGCAGTATGGCGGCGGGTGAGGGCCGAGGCCGGCGGTGAGGCGAGCCAGCCCCTCCGGCGGGTGCGGGGGTCTCTCGCGGCCGCTGGCCGCCCGGGGGCGGCGGGACGGGAAGCCTCAAAGCCCGTGCTGCGGCGGGCTGCCGGTCTGCTCAGGGCGAGCCGGGTCAGGGCAGCCGCAGGGAGCTCCCGGAGCTGGTGCAAGGGAAGAGGGGAAGGAGGCGGACGCCCCCCGCAGGCGCCGGCGCCGGGTGCCCCCCCCAACTCGACGGAGCTCCGCCTGAGCTCCGCCTGAGCTTCCCCTGGCCCCGCTCGCCCCGTGCAGCTGGGGCACTGCCCCGTGCACCTCCCCTTCAGCCGGTCCCGTAGCCCCACGCCGCCTCCCAGCCCTGTGCCGGGCAGGGAACGTGCGTGACTCTGCCTTCGTGCGGGTGCCGTCTTCGGGTTTGGGGTTTTTTTTTCTTTAAAAGCGTCAGTTTCCTCCCGAAGACCCAAGCAGCACAGTGCATGAGAGCTGCCTCTTGCCTTGACTCTTTCTCTTCTGTTCGTCCTAATTTTATGGGCGAGACAGAAATGGCCTTTTACGTTTAGATGCCCCAGTACAGTGTCAGTAACCTGTGGTGTCAGGATAGTTAGTTTTTGAGCACCTAGATGCCGGTAGAGATGTGACCAAAGGAACAGGCTGGAAAGTGATGTTTAAGCTTGTTTGTTATTTGATTTGTTTTTCTCATGAGAGCATTGATGACCTGTGGCTCAATGCACATTCTGTACCGTGGAGCCTTCAATCTAGGACTGTTATGTAAAAAAAAGCTGGTCCTTCCGAAAAAAAGACTGGTCCTTCATAGGACTGAGGTGTAGATTTGGGGAATCTCTTAAGTATGTGATCAGAATTAAAGCCAAATTTCACTTAATGTTGCTGCTGTTTTGTCTTTGCTTTTGTTACTTTCCCCACTGCTCCCTCATGATTGGGGGCTGTGAACGGTGACTTCCTTCCCCCCCCCCCCCCCCCAGTCTTTAACACCGTTCTCTCCCCTGCAAGAGACTCTGTATTTAAAAGTTAGTTCGTTTCCTCACAACTGTGTGTGTATGTCAGTAAAATTGAGTTCTGCTGACTGAAACCCCCAAAATGACACCTGTCTTACAGATCCGGACTATTTCTGGACAGGTGTTCCTCAGAGGCAAATGTTGTGGGCATACGGATCACCCGCACTTCATCCTCTGACAAGACAATCTGCTGAGACAGGGGGGAGCTGGGGGCGGGGGGAGGTACAGGGTCGTGGGGTTTTTTTGGTGTGATTTTGGGGGGGGGGGGGTGTGGGTTTGGGTGAGGAGTGTGGGGTGGTGTTGGGCGAGCAGTGCTGCTGTGGTTTGTGGGTGCGGGGGTGTCGTGTGGTTTGTGGAGGCATGTGGTTTTGGGGGAAAAAAAAATAAAAATGCGGTGCTGCCTGGTGGAAGCCCGCAGAGCTCTTTTGCTGCCTGGCCTCTGCTTTCCCTTTCCTTCACTCCTCTGTCACAGCTGTAATTGGTCTTCTGAGATGACCCAGAGGACGATGAAGTTACTCGCCTGTGTAACTGTGCTGGTAATACCAGGAAGGGGAGTGCTTGAGCTGGTCGTGAGTACCTTGGCTGCAAGTAGAGCTTCTGAAGGAAGACCAACGAGCAGGGGAAGCAGATAGCAAGTTTCCAAAGACGTGTGCGTGCGTGCGTGTGTGTGTTTGTGAAAGCCGTCAAAGTTGTATTGCCAAACGTTGGTTTTGGCACTATGTTCCCCGTGGCTGTTTTTGGTAAACTTAAAGTTTGAGGAAATTTGGTGTCGTGTGTGGCAAAAACATGTCCCTCTGTCTGTGCGTCCCCCTGCCTAAATAGCGTCGGTCAGTAGCCTGTCCAGGGGCAGGGCTGTTGTTCCCTGCTGTCACCGTTGCAGCGGTGGTGCTGCAACTTCTAGACCTAACGGGTGGGTTTAGGAGTGGAGGGAGAACGGAACGTTTTCCGTAAGGGCTGGGGATGCCGGCCCTCTTCTCCGTCCGCCGCTTTCCCGTGCGTGTGCTGCATCGGTTTTATTTTTCTCCCTTGTTCCTGTTCTAACTATTTATGAAGCTGTGGCTGCTGTGGCTTTGCCGTTTGCGTTCCTGCATTTTCATGGCATCCTGGATAGAGATCGCCTCCGCTGCGGTGAAGCGTCAAGATGCGGCTTTCAGTTGGACGCTTCAGAAACTGCATTTGCTGAAGTGGGTGCAGGTGAGACTGGTCTGGCGCCCGCGGCCATGCTCGCAGGGCAGCTCAGTGGCTCCTCGTCGAAACGGCGCGGCGCGCGTGGGCGTCCATAGGGTCGCGCTCTGGGTCTGAGAGCGCGCCGCATTTTTGCTGTTGGAAGGCGGAAGGGAGCGTGCGCCCTGTGAAATCTGAGGAGAGTCAAAAGCCAGGAGGGACCCTGAGCAGGTTGGGTGGCCCAACTGCAGTTTTAAAAGTTCTTGACCATTTGGGGGAGCTGCCTGGAATAAATCATTCCTTTTCTGCAAGGAGGCAGTTGACGAGGGCAGGGGGGTCACTGTACTCTTTAACGAAAATATTCGACTTGGGATATAGGTGTAGGGTGAGGTATATAGGCATAGGGCAAGGAAGTCTTGGCTCTGCATAGGCTTGAGAAAATGTACATAGCTGTCTGCGTGTGTCATCTGTGTGGATCTAGGGAAGGGAGTTCTAGTGAAACTAAAGCTGCTGCTGAGTCAAAAAAAAAAAAAAAAAAAAAAAAAGGCCGGGTTTTCTACGGAAAGCCAAAGCTCTATGGCCCGTCTCAACAGCTGGCCCAAAGGTGATGCAAAATGCTTTTTTCCTCCACTTGGCTGTAGTCTTCACAAAGCTTCACCAAAAAAGGAAGCTTTCAATTCCTAGCCCGCTTTGTGCTAAAGGGTGGGGTTTTTTGCTCTCAGCAGAATATCAGCTGCCACTGTTTCACCGTGGTCACTCTCTCTTCTGCCCTGAAAGTACAGGACTGGTGGGAAGGATCCCGAGTGCTCTGCGAGTACAACGTACACCTCCGATGAGCGTCTGCGTTTTTCCCCAGGCACTTGTAGTACGGACTTTAAAGTGAACGTGAAGAGTGCGCCGGCTCTCCTTCTCTAGTTTTTGTATGAAATATTTTAACAGAAACACTCCAAATAAGTAAGGTCTGTTCTGGAGCGCATTGTGCCTGTGCGAAGCATACTTCCCTCCGTTAATTTTCTCTTCCTGAGGGCGTGCGTAGCCTTCTGTTTCTGTGCGCTTGCTGAGAAACGATTCTCTGAGAATTGTGTGGTACTGAAAGGGGAAAAGAAACTGCGCGTAAGAGTTTGGGTGTTCTGAAGAAACAGACTTTGTTTTCGCGATGAAAGCTTTGTGCTTTTTCAGTCTGTAAGCTTTTAAAGTGTCTTATAGCGGGACGTGAAAACCTGAGGGAGAGCTGACATGTCTACTAAGAGCGATCAAGGTCAAAGAGGAGATATGGAGGACAGAACAGGACAAATTGGTGTTGCTTCCTCGTGTTTTCCGGGCTTTCCCTGCAAACATTCAAAGAAGTCGAACTTCCCATGAGAGCACGTCTTCAGAGATGACGTACTTGGCCGTAGAATTCATCGGTGACAAGACCTTTCACTTTCTTTTGAAAAAAAAAAAAAAAAAAAAAAAAGAAAATGTCGATTTCCTTCCAAACACCCAAGCAGCACAGCACCTCTTCCGAAAGCTGATGGCATTGCCGGTCTTTGGGTTCTCAGTTGTAACAGTCGAGGTACCATAAAAACATGTTCCTCCGCGTGCTTCAGTACAGCCAGAAGCATTAGCAAGTCTGCCGGTCCTTTTTGGTAGCCTTATGTATTGCAGCCCTGGGGATTTGTTTTTTTGTTCTTTTCCAGAAAGGAAAACCATGTGGGGGATCTCTTATCTCCCTGATTTTTCTGTCATAAATGAAACTTTTTTTAAAAAAAAGAAAAAGTTGGAATTGTGTAATTTACAAACGGACCTGCATTGTTTAAATTTAACTGCCAAATAGCTGCTGTGTGCGATTGATGAGGGGTGTTTAAGCAGTTTGGTATTTGTTCTATATGTTTTAAAAGAGAGGCTGCTGAACGTTACGGGTGTTTTTCCCCGTATTTGGAGGGAGTGCTCCGAAGTACTTTATTTCTGCCTGGCTTTGGATGGTGCGTTTCCCTGGCCACTCGGTGGCATCTCTCCTGGGCAGTGCAGCTGCCCAGACATCCCTGCTAATTGCGTAACGCACAAGAAAACCCCTAGTCGGATGGGAACGGTGTATTTTGGCTTCAGGTGATTTAATGGTGTCTGTTCGCAGCTAGGCGAGTGCGGTTAATACAAACGGAAAATGAAACCCTTTTGTAGTGTAAGCATTTTTATTGCCCGTCCATAAACATCCACGTGCCTTTTTAGTATAAAGTGAACTACTGAGATTTCTTCTTCATTTTTCATTGTACTCTTTAAAGTTTTACATTGTCAGCTTTATTGACCAAGGTAGCAAGACGTGCAGCAGCAGCGGCGGTGGCGCAAGGGCAGTAGCTGTTGCGGTGAGTCCGTAAGCGTAGGCTCTGATGACGGTACGGCCTCGTCCTGCGGCCTCGTGGGGTTATCTCCCCGCAGGGGTGCTGTGAGGCAGGGACAAGACATTTTCCAACGCCAGCAGGAGTGTTTGCTTTTCTGCTAAGAATGTGTTCACAATCGTCTCAATTAGTATTGTGTCCCAAGCCCAAATACAGTCTTGGTGGAGAATGGATTGAGAGCAGCCCGGCAGAGAAGGACTTGGGGTGTTGGTTGACGAGAAGCTCGCTGTGTCCCAGCAATGTGTGCTCGTAGCCCAGACAGTGAACCGTATCCTGGGCTGCATCACCAGCCGCGTGGCCAGCAGGATGAGGGAGGTGATTCTCCCCCTCTACTCCGCTCTGGTGAGACCCCACCTGCAGTGCTGCGCCCAGCTCTGGAGCCCCTTCCAGCGCTGGAAGGCAAAAAGAAAAGCCTCCTAGGAGCCTGCTTCAAAAGTGTCTTGTGTCTTCCTCCAAGAGAGGAAATGCGGGGCCTGGACACTTGCCTCTACTTCAGGGTTAGTGCTGGGTGAGCTACAGGAGCCCCCAGGCCCTCTGGGCGGCTCCCTGGCCCCCCCGTGCTGCGATATGGCCAGGGATCCAAGGCAGGGCGGGGTCTCGGCTTTGATTTCTCACCCTCATCCCTTCGTCTCCTTCACGTGGGCCTGCCCATGTCCAGTGCCGCTGGCTGCTCTGCACGCAGCAGACTGTCTGCCCCCCGGTCTCTCCGGGGCACCGCGAGACCTCCCTTGGCTCCGGGACTTCAGATCAGTCTCCTGGAGGTGAGAGGGACAGCAGAATCGCTGCCTCAGCTCTTTGTCTTCCTTGCAGACCCTGGAAGCCATGGACACGATGCTAGACACGTTGGTGCTCAACTGTTCTGCCTCCAGAGTCAGCGAGGAGCTGCAGAATATCTTTGAGGTCTGGCACGTGCAAAGAGTGGGTTTCACAGGGGCTGCTCCTCACCCTGGAGGGAGGGAAGGGATTGTCCGCTCTTGAGTGGACGGTCCCCACACCAGTGCCATGCAGAGAGAGCACACTGCAGGGAGGGTGCCCACCTCCCTTGGGTAACCAGGGGCTGCCCAGCAAGCTCTTTCGGAGCACAGTGGCTGCAGAGGCTGGCATCTGGCTACCTGCCTGGCCACAGGCTTGGCCCGGGGGTTTTGTCCCAAGCCTGCGAGCCACGCTAGGGCACGAACCCCGCTACAGGCTTTGCTCAAGATCAGAGGAAGCCTTGATGGATGGTGCGAGTCCAGCCCAGGAGTTGAGCAGTGCAGCCTCTGCTGAAGCGGGCGTCCGCTCCCAGGGCACACCAGCGTCTTCTCTCCTCCCAGATGCTGTTGCCTTTCACCACCTCCGAGAGAGAAGCTGTGCGGGAGAGGACTGTGAGGAGGATTCGGGTGCTGAGCAATTTTCTGGCCAACAATTCCACGCTGAAGGTAAGGAGCCAGGCGCCCTCCAGAGCACAGCAGAGCAGCCCGCAGCTCTCCCCGTGTGGGGCTGCTGCCCGGCTAGCTGCTTTGGGAGCCGCGGCTGGCGTGGCCCTGCAAAGCCCTGACTTGCCAGGGACCAGCCCTGGGCACGCTCTTGGGTTCGGGACTTTGGCACCAGCTGCCTGCCCTCCAGCCTTCTGCTGTTCTGCCTCCCTTGCCCAGGCCTGGCTCTACTTTGGAAGAGAGATGTGCCACAGAGTCTGCTACCCAGAAATCCGCATTCAAATCCTGGGACAGCTGCTCGGACGTCTCGCCCTGTTCCAGTTCTCCAAGGAAGAGACAAGCTGTCCCGCTTCCGATGCTCTCTTCTGCCTCAACATATTCATGCAGAAGCAAGAAAGTAAGAGACGTTGTGGTGGGCTTCATCCCTCCACACACAGACATCTCCTGACAGGTCTGCTTCTCTTCCTGACCGCCTTTACCCCTTACCGCTGCTTCCTGTAGCATCCCAGCTGTCCTTTTGCTGCAGAAGCTGAGTGCTCTCCTGAAGTCCAGGATCTGTTCTCTGCTGCTTTCCTTCCTCCCTCCTTTCAGGATCCTGAACCCCACTGTTTTGTGGTCCCCACGGCCAAAGCTACCATTGAGTGCCACGTCCCAAAGCCACACCTTCCCTCTTAGTAAACGGCTGTTCACTCTGTGCACCACCACGGCTGATGCCTCCAGCCCTGCCACAAGCGTAGCAAGAACCATGCCCCACGCTCTCCCGAAAGCTCCTTGACCGCTTCTCTCCTGCCATCTTGCCATCAGATCTCGGGGCGGTTTGGTAAGCTTGCTGGCAAAGCTGCTGTGTCTTATTGCCTCTTCTGTGTTTCCCCCACTATTTAGGCAGGTCAATGCTAAAGGCTAAAGCACCGCAGCTCCATTGGGAAGATAAGACCATCTCCTTGCTGCGTGCAGAGGGCACCAGAGACCTGGTAATAAGCTCCCCACCTTGCTGGGCCTCTTGTCCATGGCATCAGCAGGGGACGGGCGTGAGCAAAGGCATCCAGAGTCAGCGGGGCTGGCATGGCCTCACTGTCCCTGGTGTTCCTGCTGTCCCCGAGCAGGGATGATGCAAGGGCTGCACTTTGGTGTCCCGGCAGCAGCTCCAGCTCTCGTGGCCACCAGCAAGCCCTGGCTCGCTGTAGGGCCAGCACGTTGTGCCCAGGAGCCCAACCTTCCTCCCTCACTCGGGGGTGGGGGTGGGGGTGGGGGTGGGGGGTTGGGCTCGCTTCTCGTCCTCATCCTCCCCTGTGCAGTGATGGCAGCCCTGCAGCCAGCTTTCCTGTGAGCCCTGCCACCAGCACTGCCGGGCATCTCTCGCCAGGGCTGCTCGCACTGCCCATCTAAGCAGCACCACCAGGGCACTCGGGGCAGCGTGCCTTGCCTCCCTCCCTTCCTTTCGTAGGAGTTTGGAAAATACCTCCACCCTTCTGAGAGGACAGACGTCGTCCTTGTGGCCATCGAGGCGCTGGCAGACTCCGGCATCTTTGTGAAGGAAGCGAGAGAAATGCTGGGTGCGGTCATGAGGGACCCTGATTTCTGGCTGGTGGATGTAAGTGGCCTGTGGCTGGGTGCCCTGCCCATGAGCCCTGCCAGGCCTTGTTCCTCTCTCCCTCCCTTCCAAACCCAGGTGTCTCGAAAGGCAGCAGAGAGGGATGGGGAGGGCAGCTGAGGAAATGGCTGCACTCCAGTGGCAGCACCATCCTCTCCTGCGTCCCCTCTAGGTTCCACAGCTCATGAAGTGCATCCACAAAAACCTCAAACACATCAACAGGGAGTCAGCCCGGCAGAGCCTGCAGTCCTTACTTCTCCTGCTGACTGACCGGTACCCCATGCAAGTGGTCGTGAGCCTGTTGAAGCTCTCTCCACCAGAAGACAGGTACGGGCCCCAAAAGCCATGGGAGGGCTTGTTCCCTGCAGGGAGAGGCGCCCAGAGACTTTCTGGCTGCCAGACCCAAGGAATGCTGCAGGACACCCCCGAGGAGCAGGGCTCTCCTTCCCACGCTTTCCAGCCCTGGTGGCTCGGCCAGGCCCGCAGCAGCCAAAGCTGGCCGAGCCAGCCCAGAGCCTCGCCATCGCTCTCCTCCCAGCCCCGCGGGGAACACCACCTCAGCCTTCTCCTGCTGCCCAGGGCATCCCGACCGAGGGGCAAGGTCTGCATCCTGCGGAGCTGACCCCGGCCGTGCTGCTGTGGCTGAGGCAGCCCTGCTGACAGAGCACTCTGGCTAGCAGCACTGACGTGGCCACCTGGGAGATGCTGTTCTCCGTGCCCCGGACTTTGGAGAATATCTTAAAGGAGCTCCTCAGCAAGCTCCAGGGCACGGAATTACGCAGCCTGGTCCCGTCAGCCGCAGAGGACGCCTTCATCCCCCGCTTGGCTGTGAGTTCCCAGAAAAGGCCCTGATTGCCTTCAGCGAGCCCTGCAGGCTCTGCCAGTATCTCACTGCTGTGTTTGTATCAGTCGGAGGACGTTGCTGACCCGTCCCGCCTCGAGAGCCATCAGAGGCATCCAAGCCTGGCGACGGTCTCCCTCTTTCTCAGAAGCCTCATCGCGCTGTCAGGCAGACCTGACATGGTGAGCAGGGCGTTGTCAAGGGGGGAGCCACGTTGTCAGGCGGGGGCTGGGGCAGGGGGTAAGGCGGTCGCGTGGCCTCGGCCAGGAGAGACTCCCGTGCCACCGCCTGCCGGGAAGCCGGACCCGGACCCGGGGCTCGCTGACCAGAGCATTTTTGCCAGGGTGGTCTTTGACCGTTGCACCAAAAGGAAACTGCCTTTCATCCAGGCAAGAAAAATGCAGGTTCTCCTGCCGCCCGTCATGGAGGTGCTCCAGGATGGCGATGCAGATATCGAGAGGGAGGTCCTGGTGGTCTTCCGGAATGTGATGGGTCACCTGGAGAGGAAGGAGGCCAGCCCCATCGCTCTGCAGCTGGCAGAGAGGCTCCCGCCCCTCTTCAACGAGGTAAGGCTGATGTGGGAGCCTGAGCACCGTGGAGGGGTGCGGGGCAAGGACAGCTGCCCTTCAGCCCAGCCCTGCGGGCAGGGCCTTCTGCCCTCCTCGCTCCCCTGGGCTCTCGTGGGATGGCTTCTGGGCTTTGCAGCCCAGCCTGGCTTCCCCAGGCAGGCGGATGCCTCCGGGCAACCTGAGCCCCCTGTGCTGGGGCCCAGCCTGGCCCCTGTGCAAAGCACCTGTAGGCCAAGAGCCCCAAGGGCTCCCCAGCTGTGCCGCCAGGCAGGAGCGGAGATTCCCACAGCTCCTGTGTGCACAGCTCGACCCTGGAGCACCTCCCCTCACATCTGCCATGCTAATGCTCACAGTAAGCAGGGAGTGGCTCTTTCTCAAGTCCCCCTCAAGTCCTTCTCCCTACCAGGAGTCCAGCCAGACAAGAGAGCTCTCCATCAGCCTGTTGAGAGACGTGCTGGAGACTGTGGTGGGGGACGACCGGAGGAGGATGAAGAAGAAAGCGCAAAGGGGCCTGCTGCCATTGTTCTTTCACCTGCATGACGGGGCTGACACCGTGGCCAAGGCAGAGATTCCAAAGCTGGCAGGGCGTGCTGACCCCCCGGGCGAGCGTCAGGGGCAAGAGCTGCTGGCAGGCAGATGCTGGGAATGCGTGTCGCCTCTGGCTCCCACTGCCCAAGACACTGAGGACAGGGCAGAGCTGCCGTCCGTCCCTGCACGGGTCCCACCACGGCCTTCCTCATCCCCCAGTGCCTCTTGCTGCGGAGGTGGAAGGGCAGGCGGGGTCCCCTCCCAGCTACGCTCCCTCCGTTCAGCCCTCCTCCCGCGCAGCCCTTAGGAAGGGTCCCTGCAGACCCAGTGTGAGCAGGGGCAGAGAAACTGGCACGGACATTTCCAACACCTGTGCCCTAGCTGGTCCAGCAGGGCTCAGCAGCAGCCCGTGGCCACTGAGACCTGAACAGGCGCATCCCTGCGGGTTTTTCAGGCTGTCCCTGGAGGTGTTGGAGGCTGAGGCTTTGAGCCTCCGTCCCTGTCCCCCAGGCCTGTGCCCAAGGGAGCCCCAGAGGCTGGTTTGGGCCAAGGCGTGTCCCAGCTTCCCGAAAGGGCAGGATCACCCCAGGAGCAAAGGCAAGAGGGGGGCGATGCCAGGTCTCCTTCCCCAGGCTGTGGTGCCGTGTCTTGACTTCTGCTCCTCTGCAGGTCTCTGGGGAAGCCCTCATCGTCGCTGCAGAGCTCCTCAAGTGGAAACAGCTCAAGCACCTTACCCAAACAGAGCAGACATGGAGAATTGGAGAGTGCTTGGTGAGTGTGAGCCCCGGGGCCTGGAGACTCTGGCCCTTGGGGGCCTCGCAGTGGCACGGAGGGCTCTCGGTACCGCTGGGACCTCTCAAACTCAGCCCCACAGGGCTCCTGGCTGGGAGACAGGAATGGCCTGGGGGGGGGAAGGAGAAAGGGAGGTGCTGGGAGGAGGGGCTGGTCCAGCCAACTGGGGAGGCTCTGTGACACGGCCATACCCTTGTGCTCCCTCTAGCTGGTGCAGAAGAGGAGCAGGGCTGAAGAATACTTGAATCGGAGCCTGCCGTACCTGCAGGACGCTCAGGCTGCCTTGCGAGAGGCAGCAGTGAGGTTCATCGGTGAGCCAGATCCCCCCCGAGTGCCTCTTTTGGCAACCTGGCCCCAGTCCCTGCTGCTGTACTGGCAGCAAGGAGGCAGCCCTGTGCCTGCCAGAGCCCCAGCTGCCCCGTGCAGGGCTTGGCCTCCCTCTCCCACCCCTGCCCGGGCAGCTGGGCTCCGTGGCCGCCTTGCTCTGTCCCACCCGCCTCGGGCACTGGTCTTCCTTGGGCTCTGCCCTGATGAGGGGGAGGAGGGCGTGCAGCCAAGGCGGCAGGGCGGGCTGCTGTGCTGCTGGGAGCACGCTGGGGAGCGGGAGGTCTGACGACGCCCTGTGCCTAGGGCTCGCCGCGCGGCACCTGAGGGACCAAAGCAAGGAGAAGCGGGCTGAGATCTGCAGCGGCGAGTAGGGGCAGTGCCGTGTTGGCCGGGGCTGGTGGGGCAGGGGACAGAGCCAGGGCAGGGGGCTGCCCTGCCCTGCCTCGCTCCAGGGAAGCGGAGGGGCATTTGGGGCATTCCTGGGCAGTGGCTCTCTCCTGGCCAGGGGAAGAGGCGAGTGGGGCTGGCATGGTCTGGAGGGGATGCCTGGGGCTCTCTGCAGACACGAGACTTCATCTCAGCTCCATTTCTTTGTGTCGCAGCGCTCAAACCCTTGGAGGAAGACGTCGAGCCCTCGGTCTGTTCACTGGCGCTCCAGACCGTGCTGATCGTGAGTTCTCCAAGGAAGCAGCCAGCATCAGGATGGACTCGGGTGCTGTGCTGCTGGCCCTGCAAAGCCAGGGAGGGGTGAAGCTGTCCTTGGGAAAGTGGAAAATGAAAGCTGCATCAACCAACCCGGTCCCCTGGTATCTTTCACGCGGGGAGCGTCCTTCACGTGCGGAGCGGGCACCATCATTCCCCGTCTCTGCCGCTGACGGAGGGACAGGCAGCTCGCGCCTCGGCACACCCCTGGCTGCAGTCGTTTGACAAGCTTCCCCCTCAGCCAGGCTTTCCCCCCAAAGTAGCTGTGTTTGTTCACCCCCTGGGGAAGCCTGTTCTTAAGGGGGGGGCGAAGGGGAAAGGGCAGCCCCCGAAGGAGCGCCCACCACATCCTTCCCTTCAAGATGCTGCGTTTCTACAGACTGTTTCATTTCTCAGTTTGCCCTGAAGTTTGACTCTTTCCCTGAGGCAGAAAGAGAAAAACGGGGCTTGTGGGAACCACGGAGAGCTCTTTGCAGAAGTTCGGGACTTAGGCAGTGACCAAAGCACGTTTCCGAAGACCAGCGGTCCTGTTTCCTGGTGAGGCTAGCAACAGGAAGTAGTCTGGCCACAGCTTGGAAACGCGAGAGTTGTGACCGTAGGGGTGTTTCTGGTTCTTTTGCGCCCTGCCGCTCTGTTGGTAGTTTCGAGGGTGACGGCGTTTCCTAGTTGCCGCGACTCCGTGGTGAAAGACGCCTTTTGATTTTCCACGCAGCCTGGAAGCGGAGAAGAGGAAAGGGACAGACAGCACGTTGTTCCCTCCCCCACGTCTGCTATGGCGTCGGGGAGGCGATTCTCCAGGCCTGCAAAGAGAAGCGCCTGGAAGAGGCCTGGCACTTGTTTGGGAAGGGAGCTGCTGTGCTGGTGTCTCTGTGGGGCAGGAGGTCCTCGGGCTGGCCTGGACCCCCGCTGTGGTCCACAGCCCTCGTGGGTGGGCGAGGGGGCGCTCGATGGTGCCCCTGGCCCTCCCCTGCAGTGCGTCCGGAGCCGGCCGCGCCCAGCCCGGGGCAAGCTAGGCCTCCCCTCCCAGAGGCTGCCCCTGTTACTGAGGCGCAGATCCATCTGTGGGTCACCCCTGCTGGTCCCTGCAGCAAGCAGCTGTCGCTGACGCCCTCCCGAAACCTCGCCTGTCTGGCCACCTTGCAAGCGGATCTGAGGGCGGTTAAAGTCCCCCATGAGTACGAGGGCGTGTGACAGAGGCAGAGCAGGGCCAGAGAACAGCAACGAAGCCAGCAAAGGGTCTAGAGAACAAGCCTAATTAATCATCGCGATGGCTGGGGCCGGGCAAAACTCCGGAAGGGAGCAAGAGGCGGCAATGTCGTCGTGGCCTCGGACTGGGAGCAGGCAGCTGTCTCCTCCGAGAGCGAGGGGCTAAGCTCATGTAACTGTGCCGGCGGACCGCCGGGGTTGCTCCTTGGCGTGATTCCGTTTGAGGCAGCTGTGTTCTGGGGGGGGGAAAGGCGAGGGCGATAGTCCTCCGGGCCGAGCCCAAGGCCCCGCCCCGGGCTGCGGGCCCTGCCGCAGGCCGTGAGGGCGCCCTGTCCCCATGGCAACGGGACCGCGCGGCCCCGCCGCCAACGGCCACGCTTTTGCCGCCGTCGCTGCTGCCACCTGACGACCAACGCTCGGTACTGCAGCCCGGCGTCGCGCATGCGCCTTCGTTGCTCGCTCGCTCGCCTCTCCCCCCCAGCAACAAGCCTTGGGTTCTGCAGCCTGGGCGCTGCACTTGCGCCACGGCGCCCGCATTCTCCGCGCTGCCGCCCGCCGATAACGGCCATGCGATGCCGCGGGGCCCGCGGGGCGGTGCCCGGCGCTGGCCGCTGCCTCCCGGTCGGGTCGCGCCGCTGCCGCCCCAGGGGCGCGGGGCCGGCGGGCGCCTGGCGGGCGCGTTCGCGGGAGCAGTATGGCGGCGGGTGAGGGCCGAGGCCGGCGGTGAGGCGAGCCAGCCCCTCCGGCGGGTGCGGGGGTCTCTCGCGGCCGCTGGCCGCCCGGGGGCGGCGGGACGGGAAGCCTCAAAGCCCGTGCTGCGGCGGGCTGCCGGTCTGCTCAGGGCGAGCCGGGTCAGGGCAGCCGCAGGGAGCTCCCGGAGCTGGTGCAAGGGAAGAGGGGAAGGAGGCGGACGCCCCCCGCAGGCGCCGGCGCCGGGTGCCCCCCCCAACTCGACGGAGCTCCGCCTGAGCTCCGCCTGAGCTTCCCCTGGCCCCGCTCGCCCCGTGCAGCTGGGGCACTGCCCCGTGCACCTCCCCTTCAGCCGGTCCCGTAGCCCCACGCCGCCTCCCAGCCCTGTGCCGGGCAGGGAACGTGCGTGACTCTGCCTTCGTGCGGGTGCCGTCTTCGGGTTTGGGGTTTTTTTTTCTTTAAAAGCGTCAGTTTCCTCCCGAAGACCCAAGCAGCACAGTGCATGAGAGCTGCCTCTTGCCTTGAC
>NW_028237959.1:3539015-3585176 GCF_034619465.1 Leptosomus discolor | reverse complement strand
TAAAATTGCACAAATCACACTAAAAATTCGATTGAAACAATGAAGAAAAAAATTTAAACAAAAATAAACCCAAAGAAAGTTCAAAACAAACAAACCCACGAGCAGCAAAAACTCCCAACAACGTGAATTAAAACAAAACAAAAAACCCAACAAAATTGTGGAACAAACCAAAACTTTTTAGTGAGGATAAAAATCGCCTTTTTGGGGTTGAAACACCAAAAGTGTTCTGTTTTTTTTTAGGTTTCATACAGTAAAAAAAACCACACTTTTTTTTTTTGGCGCGTTTCTGGATTTTACAGTTCTTTGCAGAGTTGGGGCGAATCAAGAAACCCCTTCTTGAGGCTTAACAAGGATCTTTTGGGCGTTAAAGCACCAAAACCACCATTTTGGGGTTCAAGCAACAGAAAAAGATCATTTGGGGATTCTATACACCCCAACCCCCCCTTTTTGGGTTGTTTTGGGGTGTTTCTTCCATTTTTAGAGTTCGTCGGGGGGGGTTGGGGTGGATCAAACCCCTTTTTGGGGGGGTTAAAAGGGACCTTTGAGAGGTTAAAGCAGTAAAAAAACTCCTCTTTCGGGGTTTAAACCACTTAAAAAGACTTTAAACACAACTTTTCTAGTTTAAAAATTGTAAAAAAATTTTTTTTGGTGTGTTCTTAGGTTTTTGAGTTCTTTGGGTGATTTGGGGCAGCTTAAAACCCCTTTTTTGGGTTTAAAAAGAGCTTTTTGGACGTTTAAGTACCAAAACAACTCCATTTTGCAGGTTTTAACATCCAAAAAAAACCAATTTTGAGATATCAAAAAACCCACCTTCTTTAAACAGTCAAAAAAAAAAATCATTTTGGGAGTGTTTTATAGATTTATGAGTTCTTTCAGTGGCTTCTGGGGGCTTATAACCCCTTTTTTGGGTTTAAAAAGAGCTTTTGAGGAGTTCAACTGCCAAAACCCACCAAAATGGGTTAAAATGTTTAAATACCAAAAAAGCCACTTCTGGGTTTTAAACACCAAAAAAAAACCCCAACCCTTTTTGGATTTAAACATTCAAACCCCCCCATTTCTGGTGGTTTTTTAGACCTTTGAGTTCCTTGGTGGGGATTAAAATCCCTTTCTTTGAGTTCAAAAAGGAATTTTTTAAGGTTCCAGTGCTAAACCCAACCGTTTTCGGAGTTTTAACCACCAAAAATACCAATTTGAGGGTTTCAAATACCCAAAACCCCCACTTCTTTGTATTTAAACATACACAAAAAAGTCATTTCTAGTGTGTTTTTGGACATTTGAGTTCCTTGGAAAACATTAAAATCACTTTTATGGTTTACAAAGACCTTTATGGGGATCAAGTGCAAAAATCACAATTTGGGGGCTTTTAACCGCCAAAAAAAGCCAATTTTGGTGTTTTAAATACCAAAAAAAACCCACCCCCATGTGTTTTTTTGACTTAGACATTCACAAAAAGCCATTTTTGGTGTGTTTTCAGGTGTTCGATTTCCTTCGAGAACATTGAAATCGCTTTTTTTTGGGTTTAGAAAAGGCCTTTTTGGGGATCGAGTGCCCAAAAACGGCCACTTGGGGGGGTTTAACCCCCGCACAAACCGGTTTTGGGTTTTTTTTTTTCAGATTTTAGTGCTCTGTGGGGGTTCCTCACCCTCCGAAAATCTTCGGCTTCCTCCTCCGGCAGCGATGCGGTGGGCGAGGGGGTGGGCGAGAGCCGCTCCTCCGGGGAGGGGGCCGGGGGGGGCGCGGCGGCGGCGGCGGCAGCGGCGAGATTCGGGGTCCCCCCTTGCCCGGCGCCGCTCCCGGCGCCCCCGTTCCCTCCCAGGCTCAGTCCCAGTTGGGAGCTGAGCTCGGACTGGTCGATGGTGGTGAGCTGAGCGCCCCCCAGCAGCCCCCCCGGGCTGAGGGCGGCCATCGGGACGCCGTCAATGGTGACGGGGGGGCGCGGCGCTGTACTGCGACCCCATCGGGGGGTCCAGCTCCTGGACGGGGGGGGACACCCCAAAATCATGTCACACCCCAGAATGCTGACCGGCACCCAAAAACCTCTCAATACCCCCAAAATCCTTTCAATACCAAAAAAAATCCTTCAATACCCCCAAAAAACCCCTTTAAGACCCTCCAAACCCCCCATTTTATCACCTTTCCCCCAAAGCCCCCTTTACCCCCAAACTCATTCCCCCCTCAAACCCCCCTTTCACCCCCAAACCCCCACTTTCCCCCCATTTCCCCACAACCCCCCATTTTCCCCCCATTTCCCACAACCCCCTAAACCCCCCATTTTCCCGCAAACTTCCACTTCTTTCCCCCTAAACCCCCCATTTTCCCCATTCCCCCTCAAACCCCCCCTCTTCACCCTCCTTCCACACTAACCCCCA
Organism: Leptosomus discolor; assembly: GCF_034619465.1. Taxonomy (NCBI): domain Eukaryota; kingdom Metazoa; phylum Chordata; class Aves; order Leptosomiformes; family Leptosomidae; genus Leptosomus; species Leptosomus discolor. The sequence goes on along the minus strand of NW_028237959.1, from coordinate 3,582,807 downwards.
CTTCCCCCCCTTTTCCCCCCAGACCCCCATTTCTCCGACCCTCATTTCGCCCCCCCACCCCCCCCATTTTTCCCCTTCCCCCCAAAACTCATTTTCCTCCCTCCTTCCCCTCTAGACCCCCATTCCCCCATCCCCCCCTTTTCCCCTTACCCCCAACACCCATTTTGCCCCCAAACCCCCCATTTTCCCCCCCTTTTCCCCTCTAAACCCCCCATTTTCCCCCTCCTTCCCCCCAGACCCGCATTTTCCCCCCTAAACTCCCATTTTCCCCCTAAACCCCCCCGACACCCCATTTTCCTGCCCTTCCCCCCCCCCCCCCCGCCCAAATCCGGGGGTACCCCCACTTACCATGGCCAGCCCCCCCCGCCAGCAGCCCCGCTCCCTGCTCCATCAGGCCGTGGCCGATCCCCACCGGCATCTCCAGCCCCTGCACCCCGTAGGGGGGAGGCGGGAAGGGGGGGTCGGGGGGACCCCCCCCGGGCTCCCCCAAATCCTCAAAGTGCCCCACCACGTCCGAGACGGCCAGCGAGGGGTCGGCGTCCAGCGCGATCGGGGGGATCTCGAACTCCTCGTCCCCCAGGCTGGGCGTGTGGAACGTCTGCGGGGGAGAGACCGGCGCCTGCTGGGGCGGGAAAGAGACCCTCCGGGGCGCTTTGGGGCCGCGTTCGGCCGCTCCGGGGGGTATAATCTCATTTTTCCGGAGATTTTCAGGCACGGTCCTCACCCAAATGCACCCTTCAGGTGGTTACATACGTGCTTTTCCTTTTTCTAGTCAAAAAATATAAGATTTTAGGGGATTTAGGGCCTTTTTCAGCCATTTTAGAGGGGTTGGGGAGCCCTTTTGCGGGGACCAGGGAGACATTTTGGGGCTCATAATCTCATTTTTCAAGGATTTCCAGGCATCATCCTCAACCAAACGGCCCCTTCAGGTGGTTGAACACATCCTTTTCCTTTTTTAATTGAAAAATATAAAATTTTAGGGGATTTACAGCCTTTTTCAGCCATTTTAGGGAGATTGGGGGCCATTCTGGGACTCATAATCTCATTTTTCAATGATTATGAGGCATCGTCCTCACCCAAACTTTTCCTTTAGATGGTTAAATACATACCTTTCCTTTTTTTTATTAAGAAAACACAAAATTTTAGGGGATTTAGGTCCGTTTTCAGCCATTTTGGGAGTTATAATCTCATTTTTCAGGCATTTTCAGGCATCATTCTCACCTAAACATGCCCTTCAGGTGGTTAAACACACGCTTTTCCTTTTTCTATTTAAAAAATGTAAAATTTTAGAGGATTTACAACCGTTTTCAGCTGTTTTAGGGGGTTTTGGGGCCATTTTGGGGGTTATAATCTGACTTCTCAAGGATTTTAAAGCATCATTCTCACTCAAATTTTTCCTTTAAATGGTTAAATACATACCCGCCCTTTTTCCATTTGAAAAATACAAAATTTTAGGGGTTTGAGGGCTGTTTTCAGCCATTTTAGGGGGGTTGAGGGCCATTTTGGGACTCATAATCTCATTTTTCAAGGATTTTGAGGCATCATCCTCACCCAAACTTTTCCTTTAGATGGCTAAATACATTCCTTTCCTTTTTTTATTGAAAAATCAGAAAATATTAAGGGATTTATGCCCATTTTCAACCATTTTGGGGTTATAATCTCATTTTTCAGGCATTTTGAGGCATCGTCCTCACCCAAATGTCCCCTTCGGGTGGTTAAATACATACCTTTCCTTTTTCTATTTAAAAAATACAAAATTTTAGGAGATTTAGAACTGTTTTCAGCCATTTTAGAGGGGCTGTGGGCCATTTTGGGCTCATAATCTCATTTTTCAATGATTCTGAGGCACCAACCTCACCCAAACTATTCCTTTAGATAGCTAAACACATAATTTTCCTTTTTTTATAGAAAAAATATAAAATTTTAGGGGATTTAGGGCCATTTTCTAGCCATTTGGGGGAGATCAGCGAAACATTTTGCTAGCATTTTGAGGGTTATAAGATGATTTTTCAGGGCTTTTCGGGCACAGTCCTCACTCATATTTCCCTTTCAGGTAGCTAAATATAGAATTTTCCTTTTCCTAATTCAAAAAGCCATAAAATTTTGGAGAATTTAGGGCCTTTTTCACCCTTTTTGGGGGGTTGGGGTCATTTGAGGGGGACCAGGGAGTCATTTTGTGCCATTTTAAGAGTTATAATCTTGTATTTCAGGGATTTTCAGGCATGTTCCTCACCGCAATTTGCCCTTCAGGGGATTAAATACGTAACTTCCCTTTTCTTACTAAAACAAAATAAAATTTTAAGTGATTTAAGACCATTTTCAGGCATTTTGGGGGGGACCAGAGAGCCATTTTGAGGGTCACAATCTGCTTTCTCAGGGATTTTCGGGCACAATCCTGACACAAATTTCCCCTTTAGCTGGCTAAATATTGAAATTCAATTTTTTTTGCTAATAAAAGCGGCAATTTTATGGTGTTCAGAACCCTTTTCAGCTATTTCTGGGCTTAAAATCTGACTTTTTAAAAGTACTTGACAAAAACTTCGACGTAGTTTCTTGTTACATAATACAGTTTCATTCATTTATCACTAAAAAAAATTCAGCTTTAGAAGTTCGGGGCCCTTTGGAAGCTTAAAAATCTGATTTTTCAGGCAATTTTGGGCACATTCTTGACCCAAGTATTGCCTTTGGGTGGCTAAACATAAATTTTTGTGGTTTTCATTAACAGAAAAAAAGCATTTGGGGGGATTTGGTGCCATTTTCCAATCATTTGGGCATTCAAAGCTCCTTTTTTTAATAATTTTGGGACATCAGTGCCGTTTTGAGAGATGTTAGTGCCCTTTATAGTTAATTTGGGGGTTTTAGTGCTATTTTCAGCTATTCTGGAGGATTTTGGTGTTATTTTGAGATATCTAGAGCTATTTTGCTGCCTTTTTGAACTATTTTGAGCAATTTTGGTGATGTTTTAAGGGATCTTGGCATCATTTTGAGCCATTTGGGGGGATGCTGAATGCCATTTTTAGGAACGTTGATGCCATTTTTACCCATTTTTGGGGTCTTTTAGTGCCATTTTTTTGCTATTCCAGTGCATTTTCCTGTTATTTTGACCTATTTCCAATCTGAAGCCCCACATTTTTAAACATTTTGCCCCAACCACCCTGCGAAAAAAACCCCATTTTTCCCCTCTCCCTCCCCACACCGCCCATTTCTGGGGCTGCGTTTTGGGGAATTTCCTGGCGTTTTCATTCATTTTCACCCTTGTGTGTGTGTGTGTCCCCCAAAGGGGGTCTGAACCCCTATATTTCGGGGTGTCCCCCCCCTCCGTGCCTCTCACCTCGGCCCCGTGAGGAAGGGGTGCGCCGTGCCGGTGATGGCCAGGTAGTTGTCGCTCCCACCGGGGAACTGGGGGGAGGGAAGGGCGAGAGATTTTAGGGGGTCCGTGGGGTAGGAGGGGCACCCATCGACGCAACAACCCCATAGGTGCCCCCCCCCCCCCCAAGAACCAGAGACCCCCCTGGGTGCCCCTCCCCCCCCCCCCCGAGTCCTAAACCCCTCCTGAGGGCCCCCTCGGGACCCAGAGCCCCCCCTGGGTGCTCCAAGTCCCCCCTGGGTGCCCCCCAGTGACTTAGAGACCCCCTTGGGTGCCCCAACCCCCCTGGGTGCCACCTCCGGACATCACACCCCACCCCCCCCCCCCCCCCGTGGATGCACCCCCGGACCCCAACACCCCCCCCGACTGCCCCCCCAGGACCCAGAGCCCCCCCTGGGAGCTCCAAATCCCCCCTTGGGTGCCCCCCCCGGACCCAACCCCCGCCTGGGTGTCCCTCAGTGACTTAGAGACCCCCTTGGGTGCCCCCTCCGGACCCCAACCCCCCCCCGTAGATGCACCCCCGGGACCCAGATCCCCCCCTGGGTGCTCCAAATCCCCCCTGAGTGCCTCCCCGGACCCCAACCCCGCCTGGGTGCCCCACCGGGACCCAGAGACTCCCTTGGGGTGGCCCAACCCCCCCCCCTGTGGACCCCGACCCCCCCCCGTGGGTGCCCCCCAGTGACTCAGAGACCCCCTTGGGTGCCCCAAACCCCCCTGGCGCCCCTCCGGACCCCAACCCCCCCGTGGATGCACCCCCGGGATCCCAACCCGCCCCCTGGCTGCCCCCCGGGACCCAGAGACCCCCCTGGGTGCCCTCCAGCGCCCCCGGAGGCTCCCCCGGCCCCAGGGCCCCCCCGTGAGTGCCCACCCCCCCCCCTCACCTCCATGGCTCCGCCGCCGAACGACCGGCTCGGCCCGCCGCGCCCGGAAACCGGAAGTCCCACCTTCTTTCCGCTGAGGCCGCTTCCGGTCAGTGACTATAGAGACGCCGGTTGGGGGGAGGGAGGGCAACAAAATGGCGGGGTAGGGGGGTCGGCGAGCGGGTGTGGGGGGGTCGCTGGGGCAATTGGAGGGAAACTGGGGGGAAAGGGATCTGGGAAGGGGGTGAGGGAGGGCTGGCGAGAGGAGTTGGAGGACCGGGCTAGAGCGTCGCCGGAAGTAGAGGGAGACGGGGGGGGGCCGAAACCATCGAGGCCATAGGGCGGAGCGCCGCCGGAAGCGAGGGGGCGCGGCCTCCCGCCGGGCTCTCGCCGGAAGCGGGAGGAGTAGAGGCGGCGTCCGCCGGCGGGCAGAGCGGCCCTGGGGCGGGTGACGGCGTCATGCCGCGCGCGGGACGCGTCCGGTACGTCATCGGCGGCGACGCCCAGGGCGGGGGGGGGGGGGGGAATTGGGGGGGGGGTGGGGGGCGTGAGGGGGGGGGATGGAGGGGCCTATGGGGACCTATAGAGGCCTATGGCGGCCTATGGAAGGGCCTCTGGGGGCCTCTGGGGGGGCTAGAGGGGCCTGTGGAGGGGGCCTATGGCGGGGTATGGCGGCCTATGTGGGGCCTATGGAGGGGGTTCGGGGGGGGTATGGGGGGTTATAGGGGCCTGTGGGGGGGTATAGGGGGGGTAATAGGGGCTTGTGGGGAGTATAGAACGGGATATAGGGGCCTGTGGGGGCGATATAGGGGCCTATGGGGAGGTATAGAGAGAATATAGGGGCCTATGGGGATGATATAGGGGCCTGTGGGGAGGTATGGGGGGGTAATAGGGGCCTGTGGGGGGGTTATAGAGGGCGTATAGGGACCTATGGGGGCGATATAGGGGCCTATGCGGAGGTTGTGGGGGGGGTGTAGAGGGGGATATAGGGGCCTATGGGGGCAGTATGGGGGCCTGTGAGGAGGTATGGGGCGGTATAGGGGGCTGTGAGAGGGTTTTGGAGGGGATTGGGGCCTGTGGGTACGATATAGGGGCCTATGGGGAGGTATGGGGGGGATAGAGAGGCCTATGGGGGCGATATAGGGGCCTATGGGGAGGTATAGAGGTGATATAGGGGCATATAGGGGTCTATAGGGGGGGCCTATAGGGGGTATAGGTACCTGTAGAAGCCTACAGGAGGCATACAGGGGCCTATGGAGGGACCTATAGCAGCCTATGGAGGCAATATGGGGGGCTGTAGGGGGGATATAGGGTCCTATGGGGGTGTCTAGCAGCCTGTAGGGACCTATGGAAGGGCCTGTAAGGGCTTATGGGGTCCTGTGGAGGCAATATAGGGGCCTATGGAGGGGTATAGAGACCTATGGGGGCGCCTATGAGGGTGTATGGCGATCTGTAGGGGGGTGGAGGGGCCTATGGGGCCAGATAGGGGCTTATAGGGGCCTATGGAGGGCCCTATAGAGGGAGTATGGTGGAGTATAGGGGTCTGTGGAGGCTATATAGGGGCATATTGGGGGTATAGGAAGCCTATAGGGGCCTGTGGAGGCATGTAAGGGAGGTATAGGGTCCTATAGGAGGGTATAGGGGTACTCATAGGAGGGTGCAGGGGCACCTATAGGGGGGATATAGAGGCCTACAGGGGGTATAAGTCCCTATAGGGGCGATATAGGGGTATACAGAGGTGCCTAAGGGGGGCATAGGGGCCTATAGGAGGGTATGGGGGGGGATATAGGGGTGTCTATGGGGGCGGTAGGGGCTTATGGGGAGCCTGAGGGCATTATAGGGGCCTATAGCAGGGTATCAGGGCACCTATAGGGGGGTTCTAGGGGTGCCTATAGGGGGGTACGGGGGTATAGGGGGCCTATAGGGGCCCCTCCTCTCCGACATCACCCGGTCGCCCCCAGAAACGGGGCAAAACCCACCAGTTTTGGGGCCTCCCCCCCCCGCTGTGGCTCCCAATTTGCCCCGCCCCCCCGCTAATAACCCCGCCCCCCGACTAATAGCCCCGCCCCCCCCAGGAACAAGAGCTCCCAATTGGACGACGCCTCCCACCGCTCCGTCAAGGTCATCGTCAACGAGAGGTGACCAAGGGGGGGGGGGGGTGGCTGGGGCCAAAGGGGGGTGGGCGGGGCCTAGTCCCTCCCAAAAACCAGCTGGGCACCTCCCCCTCGCCGTGATTTGGTGATAGAAGGGGAGGGCGGGGCCAGCGGCCAAGGCGTTGGCCAAAATGTTGGCCAACATGGAGGCCGAGGTGTTGGCCAAGACAATGGCAACGGCCCAGGAGGTTGGCCAAGATGGTGGCCAGAACGTTGTCATTGGCCAAGATGTGGCCAGAACGTTGGCCAAGATGGTGGCCAGAACGTTGGCCAAGATGGTGGCCAGAACGTTGGCCAAGATGGTGGCCAGAACGTTGGCCAAGATGGCAGCCAGGACGTTGCCATTGGCCAAGATGGCAGCCAGAACGTTGTCATTGGCCAAGATGGTGGCCAGAACGTTGGCCAAGATGGTGGCCAGAACGTTGTCATTGACCAAGATGGTGGCCAGAACGTTGGCCAAGATGGTGGCCAGAACGTTGGCCAAGATGGTGGCCAGAATGTTGGCCAAGATGGCAGCCAGGACGTTGTCATTGGCCAAGATGGCGCCCAAGGCGTTGGCCAAGATGGCAGCCAGGACGTTGCCATTGGCCAAGATGGCGGCCAAGGCGTTGGCCAAGAGGCAGCCAGGACGTTGTCATTGGCCAAGATGGTGGCCAAAGTGTTGGCCAAGATGGCGGCCAGGACGTTGCCGTTGGCCAAGATGGCGGCCAAGGCGTTGGCCAACGCCCCCCAGGCCATGGTGGCTGCTGCCGCCAGTGGGATATCGGTTCCGCGGCCAAACACCCAAGATGGCGCCAAGGCCCCCGCCCCCCTCAAGCCCCGCCCATCCAAAGTGCCCGCCGTTTGGGGCTTTTTGCCCCAAAATGAAAGGGTTTTTCCCTCCTTTTGTTTGCCCAAGAAAAAGGACATTTTGGGGCAAAAAGCGCCGGGTAAAAACTCGAGGTCGCTTTTGAGCTTGAGGTTGGTTAAAAATGGCTAAAAGTGGGGTTTGGGGGGAATTTTTTAAGTGGTTTGGGGGTTTTTTATCAATAATTTCTAATTGTGAAGGTTTTTGGCGGTCAAAAAAGGCTCGAAAAGGGTCCAAAAAGGCTGGAAAAGGGGGTTTCGCCCCATTTCCCTAAGGTTTTTCGGAAGGTGAAAATGTGCAGTGGGGGTGTGCTCTCAGTTTTTGTGGAAAAAAAAGGGGGAAAAGGGATTTTTCAAAGAGTTTCCTTAAAAAAACGCCACACAAGAATTGTAACAGAAAAAGCTCATTTTAGGTTTTTAATTAAGTTTGGAGAAATTTTAGTGGGTTTTGCAATTTAATGTATTTTCTCAACAAGCGCCTTTACGTCTGGGGTTCGGGGAAGAAATCGTTTGGTTTTGGGTTAATTTTGCAGGAAAAAGGTTAATGTGGAGGAGGGTTCGGTAAGAGGATTCATGGGGGGGGGTTGGGTGCCATTTTGGGTTGAAAACTGAGGGGTTTGGGGTGTGTCGGCGCCAATTTTGCCCCTAATTCCGCAGGGAATTCCTTCCTTTTTATCAACTAAAAAACCCTGAATTTTGGGATTTGGTCTCATTTTGAGTCATTTTGGGGGTTAAATCTGGAGTTTGGATTTATTTTTCTGTTTTAAAAGTGACTTTTTTTGAGGGGTTTGGCCACAGTTTTGATACCGATTTCCTCAAGAATCGTTAATTATGAGATTTGGGGCCTTTTATTAACAAAAAAAAGTCTATTTGGGGGGTTTGGGTGCTATTTTGCGCTAGTTTTGGGGTTAAAACTGATTTTTGAGGGGGTTTAATCACAATTTTGACCCCGATTTCTTCAAAACCAGTTAGTTACAAGGTTTTCCTTCTGCGCTTGACAAAAATGGCCATTTTGCGGGGGGGTTGGGTGCAGGGTTTTGAGCTGTTTGGGGGAAAAACTGCATTTGGGGGGGGGGGGTTGACCACAATTTTCACCCTAATTTCCCCAAAAATGATTAATTATGTTTTTTTTCTGTCCTTAATCAACATAAAAAAGTTAATATTGGAGCTTTTGGCTGTAATTCTGGGCTATTTTGGGGCAAACAATTATTTTTTTGAGGAGGTTTGGCCACAACTTTCACTGATTTCCTCAAAAAATGACTAATTTTTTTTTTTTTTGCTTTCTATTAAAATAAAAAAAAGTGAATTTTGGGGCGTTTTGGCTTAATTTTGCACTATTTGGGGTGAAATTGGTTCTTTGGAGAGCGTTTGGCCGCAATCTTCACCGTAATAGCCCCCAAATGGTTAATTATGAATTTTGCTGCATTTTGTTACCATGAAGAAGTCAATTTGGGGGCATTTGGGCCTAATTTTGAGCTATTTGGGGGGGAAAAGTGCATCTTTTTGAGGGGTTTTGGCCACAATTCCCCCCCCCCGCGCCCCAATTCCTCACAGGGGGCAAATGAAGAATTTTCCCTTTTTTCTTTTTATTTTTTTTTAAAAAAGAGCTTTTTTGAGCTATTTTGTGCCCGTAATTCTCATTTCTTGGGGGGGGGGGGGGGGGGGTGGATTTTGGGCCCCAAAATCGCCCTTTTCGGGGCGCCGCGATCAAGGTTTCAGCGCCACGATCGCGACTTTGGGGTTGAATTCAGCGTTTTTGCGGGTTTTTTGGTGACATTCGTGAGGGGAAGGGGGAAGGCGAGCGGCCTCCGGGCACCTTTTGGGGTTTAAATAAAGCCGTTTTGGGGCGCTTTTGAGCGGTGCTTTTTCTGGCTTTAACAGATTCCGGGGGGTTTCGGGGCGGTTTTTCGCTCCGCGGCGCCCTGAGGGGGGCCTCATGGCGGGCGGAGGGTTAAGGACCCCCCCCCCCCCGAACAGCGACACAAGATGGCGGCCGGGCTGCCCGCCGCGCTGCCTGTCTCCCGCCATGGGCGTGGCCTCAGGCACCGCTTTAGTCACCCCCTTTTTTTGAAGGGACTTCCGGGTAGGGGAGGCACAACCTACCGCGCTGCTTGAATCCCCGCCTCTTTTTTCTTCCCCCTCCGTTACGCCGTCCAATAGGGGGAGGGAAAGGAGTGGGCGGGGCTTAGCGGCGAACCCGCCTCCCCCCGCCTCGCAGCAAAGGTGCGTTGCGCCGCGCACGCGCCCGCCGCCTTGTTCTCAGGGTGAAGCCACCGCCGAGACGCGCGAGGGGGGAGGGGGGAGGGGAGGGGGGGGAGGGGAAGAGCCGGAGACGAAACCACCCGCCCCTCCCCCCTCACCTCATCCCGCCCCTCCCCCACCCACAACCCCCCCCCCCCCCCCGGGCAGCTCAGGTAAGGGGGTATTGGGGGGGGGGGGGGGGCGGGAAGGGGGGGGGGGGTTGGGCCGGACTTTGGGTGTTCCCCCCCCCCCCATCCCCTCACGGATGGTTCGGCCCCGCCCCCCTGGGGGGGGGGGGAGGGGGAGGGAGAGGGACTGGGAGGCCCAGTGCGCCCCCCCCACCCCCCCCTCCCTCCCGGCGCGGTACCGACCAGTGCTCCCAGTTTAGCTCTGGATGGGGTCCCACTGGTCCCCAGTGCTGCTCTGACTGGGCAGCCGCTTCTCCCAGTTTGCGTCGTGCTGGGGGGCCCAGTTACCCCCCCACCTCCCCCTTACTGGGAGTCCCAGTGGCACCAATTGCCCTGTAACTGGGCCCCAACTTGCCCCAGTTCCCCTCTTGCTGGGGGCCCCAGTTCCCCCCGAACTGGGCACCACAGTAGCCCCCTGTTCCCCCTTACTGGGAGTCCCAGTGGCACTAGTTCCCCCATAACTGGGCCCCGCCTTGCCCCCAGTTCCTCTCTTAACTGGGCACCCCAGTTCACCCCCATTCCTCTCTAACTCGGCCCCACTTCCCCCCAGTTTCCCCTTAACTGGGCACCCTGGTTCCCCCCGCTCTCCCCTTACTGGGAGTCCCAGTGACACCAGTTCCCCTGTAACTGGGCCCCGACCTGCCTGCAGTTCCCCTATTAATTGGGCAGCCCAGTTCCCACCTGTTTGCCTCTAACTGGGCCCCCAATTCCCGTCAGTTTCCCCTAACTGGGCACTGCAGTTCCCCGCATTCTCCCCTTACTGGGAGTCTCAGTGGCCCCAGTTCCCTTCTAACTGGGCTTCTGCTTCTCCTCTGTTTCCTTCATACTGGGGCATCCATTTTCCCTCTAACTGGGCACCCCAGTTTCCCTCTTCCGCTGTTGCTGGGAATTCTAGTGGCCCCAGTTCACTGCTATTGGGGCCCGCATTTCCCCTCTTACTGGGCTGCCTGGTTCACCCCCATTCCCCACTTACTGGGAGCCGCAGTGCCCCCAGTTCCCCTCTTACTGGGGGTCCTACTTCCTCTCTAATTGGACCCCCACTTACACCCAATTCCCTTCTTATTGGGGCACCCAGTTTCCCCCTAACTTGGCACTATGGTTCACCCCATTCCACCTTACTGGGAGTCCCAGTGGCCCCAGTTCCCCTCTAACTGGGCCCCCACTTCCCTCCAGTTTCCTTCTTACTGGGGGTCCCACTTCCCTGTGTTCCCTTTTTATTGGGCACCCCAGTGCCCCCCAGTTCCCCTCTTAACTGGACACCTTAGTTCCCCTCTTTTCTATCTTACTGGGGGTCCCAGTTTCCCCCGGTTCCGCCTTTACTGACCACACCAGTGCCCCCATTCCCATCCCAGCTGGTTTTTGGGAGGAGTTTGGCCATTTTGGGGGTGCCCCGGGTGTGGAGAAGTGGGAGGGGGGCAGATTTGGGGGGGGGGGGAGGTTTGGGGGGTGCAGGGAGCACGTTTGGGGGTGCGGGGCTCAGTTGTGAAGGTGCAAGAGGCAAGTTTGGGGGTGCAGAGGGTGGAGGGGTGCAGGTTTTGGTGTGTAGAGGGGCCAGTTTTGGGGGTGCAGGAGTGTATGTGGGGCAGGTTTTGGGAAGGTGGGGGGCAGTTTTGAGGGTGTAGAGCGGTGGGGAGGAAGTTTGGGGGTGCAGGGTGCAGTTTTGGGGGTACAGGGTAGTATGGGGCAGTTTTGGGGGTGTAGGGGGATCCAGGGGGCAGTTTTAAGGGTGCAGGGGGGGTCAGGGAGGCAGGTTTTGGGGGTGCAGAGCAGTTTGGAGGTGCAGGGGGGGCAGATTTGGGGGTGCATGGTGGTATGTGGGCAGTTTTGGGGGGTCCAGGAGGGCAAGTTTTGGGGAGCTGGGGGCAGTTTTGAGGGTCCAGGTGCTGGTTTTGGGGGACAGAGCGGGGGGGGGGGGGGCAGGTTTTGGGGGGTAGGGAAGCAGATTTTGGGGTGTGCCCTCCATTAACCCTCTTCTTTCTCCCCCTACAGGCCTTTTCCGCCGCCCCCCGAAGCCTGACGTGAGCCCCGCCCTCCCAAACCCCGCCCCTTGAGCCCCTCCCGTCAAACTCCACCCCCCCCTCCCCACTTCCCCCCCCCCCCCCCAAAATGGCCGACCCCATCATGGACCTCTTCGACGACCCCAACCTTTTCGGCCTCGACCCCTTGAGTGACGACGCCTTTGCCCCGCCTCCAGCCCCGCCCGACCCTATTGATGACGCTCTGGGCTTCGACCCCACCCCCAAACCCCCCCACCCTCCCCCAGAAGCCCCGTTGCCCCCCCAAAACGCCCCCGACCCCCCCCCACAGTTACCCCCCGACCAAGAGGTCCTCAGTCAGGGCAACCCCTTCATGGGCGTGGCCACCAACCTGTCCCCAACGCCGTCGTCCTCGGCAGCGCCGCCGCCTCAACCCCCTAAAATCGTCATCCTCAAAGCCCCGCCCGGGGGGGCGGGGCCAACGGCAGCCCCCCAATCTCCCGCCGGACCCCCCCAAAGCGGTGGGACCCCCCCCAACGGCGGCAAAGTGACGTTCGCCAAAGTTTTAACCGGAACCCCCCAACTCCGACCCGGCGTCTCCATCGTCACCGGCAACGCCGCCGTTTTGGCGGGAAAAGTGACCCCCGCCGCCGGCGGCAACGCCCCGCCCGCTGCTGCCGCTACGGCCGTTCACCGATTGGTTCAACCGGGACGACCCGTCAAGCAGTTGGTGTTGCAACCGGTGAAGACCGGGGGGGCCGGGACCCCCCTGAAACCGGCCGTCACCCTCACGTCGGCGCCGGCGCAGGTAACGGGGGGCGGGGGGGATGTTGGGGCAACCACGGGGGGGGGTGGGGGGTGGGTTGGGGCAACTGTTGGGGGGTTTGGGGCGACCACGAGGGGGTTTGGGGCAACCACGAGGGGATGGAGGGCAGCTACGGGGGGCGGGTGTGGCAAGTACAAGGGAGTTTTGGCAACCACAAGGGCACAGAGAGTGACTACAAGGGAGTTTGGGCAACCACAAGGGCATGGAGGGCAACTGCAAGGGGCTTCGGGCAACCACGAGGGGGTGGAGGGCAACTGCAAGGGGCTTTGGGCAACCACGAGGGGGTGGAGGGCAACTGCAAGGGGCTTTGGGCAACCACGAGGGGGTGGAGGGCAACTGCAAGGGGCTTCGGGCAACCACAAGGGCATGGAGGGCAACTGCAAGGGGCTTTGGGCAACCACAAGGGGGTGGAGGGCAACTGCAAGGGGCTTTGGGCAACCCCGAGGGGGTGGAGGGCAACTGCAAGGGGCTTCGGGCAACCACGAGAGCATGGAGGGCAACTGCAAGGGGGTTTGGGCAACTACGAGAGGATGGAGGACGACCACGGGGAGGGGTTGTGGCAAGTACGAGCGGGTTTGGGCAACCACAAGGGCATGGAGAGCGACCACGGGGGAGGGTCTGGTGCAAGTGTAAAGGGGTTTGGGGCGACCACGGGGTTTGGGCAACCATGAGGGGATGGAGGGTAACCACGGAAGGGGGGTGTTGAGGCAACTACAGGGGGGTTTGGGGCAAGTACAAGTGGGTTTGGAGCAACTACGAAGGAGCAGGGCAACCGTGGTTTTGGGCAACCACCACAGGATAGAGGGCCACCACGGTGGGGGGAGGTTGGGGTCACCACAGGAGGCTTTGGGGCAACCACAAAGAGATTTGAGGCAACCACGAGGCAATGGAGGCGACCAAAAGAGGGTGACTTAAAGGTCTGGAGATGTTCAGGGTTGGGGTCACCCCCCAAAAGCAGGTTCCTCAACGTTCTTGAGATGTTCAGGGTTGGGGTCCCCCCCCAAAAGCAGGTTCCTCAACGTTCTTGAGATCTTCAGGGTTGGGATCCCCCCCCAAAAGCAGGTTCCTCAACGTTCTTGAGATGTTCAGGGTTGGGGTCACCCCCCAAAAGCAGGTTCCTCAACGTTCTTGAGATGTTCAGGGTTGGGGTCCCCCCCCAAAAGCAGGTTCCTCAACGTTCTTGAGATCTTCAGGGTTGGGGTCCCCCCCCAAAAGCAGGTTCCTCAACGTTCTTGAGATCTTCAGGGTTGGGGTCCCCCCCCAAAAGCAGGTTCCTCAACGTTCTTGAGATCTTCAGGGTTGGGGTCATCCCGTGCTGACCCCGCCCTGCATTTCTTCTCCCATAGGGTGAATCCAAACGCATCACCTTGGTCCTCCAACAGCCACCGGGTGGCGCTGCTCCTCCCGGTCAACGTCACGTGGTTTTGGGCAGTTTACCGGGCAAAATTGTCCTCCAGGGCAACCAACTGGCCGCCCTCGGTCAAGCCAAGGGGACACCGGGTCAACCCGCCAAGGTGGTCACCATCCAACTTCAGGTCCAACAACCTCCCGCTGGCCAATCAGGAGCTCCGCAGAAGATCCAGCTTCTCCACCAACCGGCCGGTGGCCAAGCGGCGCCAGTGGCCGTGTCCTCGGTGCCGCAGGTGGTGGGTGGCGGCGGCGGCGGGCAGAGGGTGACGGTGCCGTTGAAGGTGGTTCTGCAACCTCAGGTGAGCGGGGGGGGGGGGGTGTGGCACCTCTCGGTAGGGTGGGGTTAGGGTCACCGGTGGCATTGGGACCAAGTTTGGGGACATCGGTGGTGGGACCAACCCTTAGGTTTGGTGACAGCCGGGTCTTGGGTTGGGTTGGATACAACTCTTGGTCATGGTCTTGTGGACAAGCTTGGTGGCACCACGCCCAGCCTTGGTCTTCTCCCGGCCTTGGTCTTCTCCCGGCCTTGGTCCCACCACGCCCGACCTCGATCTTCTCTCGAGCTTGGTCCCACCACGCCTGACCTTGGTCTCTGCCCGACCTTGGTCCCACTGCACCCAACCTTGGCTCCACCACACCTGACCGTGGTCTTCTCCTGACCTTGGTCCCACCACACCCGACCTTGGTCTCCACCCAACCTTGGTCCCACCACACCCGACCATGGTTTTCTCCCAGCCGTGGTCCCACCACGCCTGGCCTTGGTCTCACCACGGCTGACCTTGGTCTCTGCCTGACTTTGGTCCCACCACCCTTGACCTTGGCTCCGCCACCCCTAACTGTGATCTTCTCCTGACCTTGGTCCCACCACACCCAACCATGGTCTTCTAACCGTGGTCCCACCACGCCTGGCCTTGGTCCCACCACCCCTGACCTTGGTCTCTGCCCGGCCTTGGTCCCACCGTGCCCAACCTTGGCTCCACCACCCCTAACTGTGGTCTTCTCCTGATCTCGGTCCCACCACGCCCGACCTTGGTCTCCACCCAACCTTGGTCCCACCACACCCAACCATGGTTTTCTCCCAGCCGTGGTCCCACCACGCCTGGCCTTGGTCCCACCACGCCTGACCTTGGTCTCTGCCTGACTTTGGTCCCACCACGCCTGACCTTGGTCTCCACCCAACCTTGGTCCCACCACACCCAACCCCGGTTCTCCTCTCCCCTCAGGCCGGCTCATCTCAGGGTGGTTCCCCGGGCCTCTCGGTGGTGAAGGTCCTCAGCACCACCGAGGTGGCCGCCTTGGCCGCACCGGCCTCCCGCGGCGCCTCGGAGGAGACCCGCAAACTGGAGCACCAGAAGAAGCAGGAGAAGGCCAACCGCATCGTCGCCGAAGCCATCGCCCGCGCCCGCGCCCGGGGCGAGCAGAACATCCCGCGGGTCCTCAACGAGGACGAGCTGCCCAGCGTCCGCCCGGAGGAGGAGGGCGACCGCAAGCGGCGCCGCAAGGGCCCCGGCGACCGCGGGGGCGCCAAGGAGGACCGGCCCCGCAAGGGCAAGGGCCAGGGGGGCTCCGGCAAGAGCAAGGGCCGCGGCAAACCCAGGTGAGATCCGAAACCCCACGGGTTGTCACCCAAAGTGGGGCGGCGGGGGGGGGTCCTCACTGCGGTGGTCTTGGCCTTCTCACCCAGCCACGGTCCTCGTTGTCCCCCAACCCTTGGTCCTCGTTGTCCCCAGCCGTTGACCCTCACGTCCAACCTTGGGCCTGATCATCCCCCATCCCTTGGCCCTTGTTGTCCTTCTACTGGTGACACTCATCTCCAACCCTTGGTCCTCACTGTCCCTCAACCGTTGACCCTCGTTGTCCCTGTACTTTTGACCTTCATCTCTGAACCCTTGGTCCTCATTGTCCCTCAACCCTTGGTCCTCATTGTCCCTCAACCCTTGGTCGTCGTTGTTTCTTTACCATTGACCTTCATACCCCAACCCTTGGTCGTCGTTGTCCCCCAACCCTTGGTCGTCGTTGTCCCCCAACCCTTGGTCCTCGTTGTTGCTTTACCTTTGACCTTCATCCCCCAACCCTTGGTCCTTGTCCCCCATCCCTTGGTTCTCATGTCCAACTTTGGGCCTCATCATCCCCCATCCCTTGGCCCTTGTTGTCCTTCTACTGTTGACACTTGTCTCCAGCCCTTGGCCCTCCCTGTCCCTCAACCGTTGACCCTCGTTGTCCCTGTACTTTTGACCTTCATCCCTGAACCCTTGGTCCTTGCTGTCCTCCAACCCTCGAGCTTCATCCCCCAACCCTTGGTCCTCATTGTCCCCCAACGCTTGGTCCTCATTTCCACTTCTTGGCCGTCATCATCCATCAGAGTCCCCAACCCTTGGCCCTCGTCATCCCCCAACCATTGATGTTCGGCCCTCGCCGTCCCCCGGCCCTTGGCCCTCGCCGTCCCCCGGCCCTTGGCCCTCGCCGTCCCCCGGCCCTTGGCCCTCGCCGTCCCCCGGCCCTTGGCCCTCGCCGTCCCCCGGCCCTTGGCCCTCGCCGTCCCCCGGCCCTTGGCCCTCGCCGTCCCCCGGCCCTTGGCCCTCGCCGTCCCCCGGCCCTTGGCCCTCGCCGTCCCCCGGCCCTTGGCCCTCGCCGTCCCCCGGCCCTTGGCCCTCGCCGTCCCCCGGCCCTTGGCCCTCGCCGTCCCCCGGCCCTTGGCCCTCGCCGTCCCCCGGCCCTTGGCCCTCGCCGTCCCCCGGCCCTTGGCCCTCGCCGTCCCCCAACCATTGACCTTCATCCCTCAACGTCCCCAACAGTTGGTCCTCATTGTCCTTTAAGCGTTGATCCTCGTTGTCACTCAACCATTGACCTTCACCCCTGTCCCTTGGCCCACGTTGTCCCCCAACCATTGGTCCTCGTTGTCCCCAACTCTTGGCCCTCATCATCCCTCAACCGTTGACCTTCATCCCTCAACCGTTGACCTTCATCCCTCAACCGTTGACCTTCATCCCTCAACCGTTGACCTTCATCCCTCAACCGTTGACCTTCATCCCTCAACCGTTGACCCTTGTCGTCTTCCAACCTCATTCCTCATCATTCTCCAACCCTTGTTCTGGGCCATTCTCGACCGTCCTCCAGCCTTTGTCCCCGTCATCCTCCAACCCTCGTCCCACGTCGTCCTCCAGCCCTTGACCTTGGAATAACGCCCCCCCCAATTTGTCCACCCATCCAACCACCTCCACCCTCCTCCTAACGTCCCACCTTGCCCCCCTTTAGCACCATCACGCCGGTGGTGGGCAAGAAGCGGAAGCGCAACGCCTCCTCCGACAACTCGGACGCCGAGGTCATGCCGGCGCAGTCGCCGCGGGAGGAAGAAGAAACCAGCGTTCAGGTACGGAGACGCCGGCGGGCGGCGATCAGCGCCGTTGGGATGTCCGGGGTGGACCTCACCTTCTCTTCTCCTTCCAGAAACGGCGGTCCAATCGGCAAGTCAAACGCAAGAAATACACCGAAGACTTGGACATCAAGATCACCGATGATGAGGAGGATGAAGAGCTGGATGTCACGGGGCCCGTCCGACCCGAGCAACCGCCCGTCCCTCAACCGCCCATCCCGGAACCGGAGCCGGAGGGCGAAACGTTGCCCTCCATGCAGTTTTTTGTGGTGGGGGATGTCTTCTTGTTGTCCCTTTAGATGTTCCTCGTGGTGTCCACCGTGTTCTTCATCCCCATCCACCATCATCTTCACCATTTCTCTTCCCCGCCTTCAGGAGAACCCCAGCGAGGAGGACGCGGCCATCGTGGACAAAGTCCTCTCCATGAGGGTGGTGAAGAAAGAGGTGAGGTCGCCCCCGCGGCGCCGCGGGGCGTTGGCGTTTGCCGGCGTGATGCCGACGTCCCGCTCGTTTCTCCCGCAGCTTCCGTCGGGGCAGTTGACGGAATCGGAGGAGTTTTTCGTCAAATACAAGAACTAGTGAGTGAGCTGATGAGGTGGGAGGGGGGCGGGGCACCCCGTGGGGTCGCCACCACCCAGCGCTTGAGCTCCTCGTTGGGTTGAGCTCTCCAAACCCAACGGTTAGAGGAGTGGGGATGACTTCTACTGTGAGGTGGCTCTCAAAGAAGGAGGTTCTTTGGCCCGAAAATGCCTGTATTGACCCAAAATAGCGTCATGGAGGGGCGGGGTTTGGCGCTTTGACGTCAGATGCTTTGCCCCCAGTTCCTACCTCCACTGCGAGTGGGCCACCATCGACCAGCTGGAGAAGGACAAGAGGATCCACCAGAAACTGAAGCGTTTCAAGACCAAGATGACTCAGATGCGCCATTTTTTCCACGAGGTGCTGGGTTTTGAGGGGGAGGGGCGGGGCGGAGCTTTTGGGGGGCGGGGCTGGAGGTCACGGGGGACCAATCCTCTACCTCCTTTGCCTTCCTCGCAGGATGAAGAACCCTTCAACCCCGATTACGTCGAGGTGGACCGCATCTTGGACGAGTCGCACAGCGTCGACAAGGACAACGGGGAGGTGAGCGAGGAGGAGAGGAGCAGGAGGACAAGGGGGCTCGAAAAATGATGTTTCTCATCGCTGAAAAACCCTTTTTTTTGCCTTTTTTGTGGGCCCATCCCACCCTTGGTGACAGCCGGTGGTCTACTACCTGGTGAAGTGGTGCTCCCTGCCCTATGAGGACAGCACTTGGGAGCTCAAGGAGGACGTCGACGAGGGGAAGATCCGAGAATTCAAGCGCATCCAAGCCCGACACCCGGAACTCAAACGCTTGGTGAGCGTCCGTGTCCCCTCCCACCACCCCGACGTCCTCACCGATGCTCTTCTCCATCCCACCGCCTCTTTGTCCTCTCAGCCACGTCCTCAAGCCGGTTCGTGGAAGAAGCTGGAGCTTTCCCACGAGTATAAAAACCACAACCAGCTCCGCGAGTATCAACTGGAAGGCGTCAACTGGTTGCTCTTCAACTGGTACAACAGGTGAGGGGGGTGGGAGGGGATGGCGGGGAGGACACGGCGATGTCCCCGCCGCCCCGCCCGACCGGTCGCGTCCCTTCTACAGGCAGAACTGCATCTTGGCCGACGAGATGGGATTGGGTAAGACCATCCAATCCATCGCTTTCTTGCAAGAGGTCTACAACGTCGGCATCCGCGGACCTTTCCTGGTCATCGCTCCGCTTTCCACCATCACCAACTGGGAGCGGGAGTTCAATACCTGGACGGAGATGAACAGCATCGTCTACCACGGCAGCTTGGCCTCCCGGCAGATGATCCAACAGTACGAGATGTACTGCAAGGACACGCGGGTAGGGTGGCTTTGGATCTTCTCGCTCTGAAAAAAAAGCCAACCCCTTTTCTCAAAGTTTTGAACCCGCCTCCCAACTTTTAGGATGATTTTTGGACCCATTTCCCGCCCTTTTTTTCCCCCCACCCCAGGGTCGTCTCATCCCCGGAGCGTACAAGTTCGACGCTCTCATCACCACCTTCGAGATGATCCTTTCGGATTGTCCCGAGTTACGGGAGATCGAGTGGCGTTGCGTCATCATCGACGAGGCCCACCGCTTGAAGAACCGCAACTGCAAGTTGCTGGACAGCCTCAAGCACATGGATTTGGTGAGGGGTGGGAGCGGAGAAGGGGAGGCCTTTGGGGGGGGCTCCGTGGGGTTCCCTGAAGGTGTTGTGGGGTCTTGGTTGGATCTGGAGGTGTTTGAGGTCCTCGTGGATGCTCCTGAAGGTCTGTGTGGGGTCTTGGTTGGGTGTGGAGATGTTTGAGGTCATGTTGTGTCCTTCTGGATGCTCCTGAAGGTCTGTGTGGGGTCTTGGTTGCATGTGGAGATGTTTGAGCTCATCCTGTGCCTCATGGGATGGTCCTGAAGGTGCGTGTGGGGTCTTGGTTGCATCTGGAGATGTTTGAGGTCATGCTGTGTCCTCCTGGATGGTCCTGAAGGTGTGTGTGGGGTATTGGTTGCATCTGGAGATGTTTGAGGTCATGCTGTGTCCTCCTGGATGGTCCTGAAGATGTGTGTGGGGTCTTGGCTGGACCTGGAGATGTTTGAGCTCACCCCACCCTACCCTGACGTTCCGTCCCCTCCTTTTCGGTCATCAGGAACACAAAGTCCTCTTGACGGGCACCCCGCTCCAAAACACGGTGGAAGAGCTCTTCAGCCTCCTCCACTTCCTGGAGCCCTCCCAGTTCCCTTCCGAAGCCGAGTTCCTCAAGGACTTTGGAGACCTCAAGACGGAGGAGCAGGTAAGGACACCGGGAGGACTCCGACTCCTTCTCCAACCCCCGACCCCAACCTGTGGTGACATCTCCTTGGTCCCACCTTGCAGGTTCAGAAGCTCCAAGCCATCCTCAAACCCATGATGCTTCGTCGTTTGAAGGAGGACGTGGAGAAGAACTTGGCGCCCAAACAAGAGACCATCATCGAGGTGGAGTTGACCAACATCCAGAAGAAGTATTATCGAGCCATCTTGGAGAAGAACTTCTCCTTTCTCTCCAAAGGCGCCGGTCACACCAACATGCCCAACCTTCTCAACACCATGATGGAACTGCGCAAGTGCTGCAACCATCCCTACCTCATCAACGGTGAGGAACCGAGAGGGTGGGGTGTCCTACCACCGGTGGACAACCTCAGGGGTTGACACCGCCTCGTCTTTGCTTCTCCTGGACTTTGTTCCACCAAGAACCTGGTGGCTTCTTGGATTGGAGGGGGAGGGCTATCTTCTGCTGGGCTCGATGTCGTGGTGGGGGAGGTCCACCTCCATCTTGTTGGGTTTTGACGCTCCTCAAGCTTGCTTTGGTGGGGATGTCTCTTGGGAAAGTCCCACGCCCCCGCTCATGGTCCTTTCCCCACCTGACAGGCGCGGAGGAGAAGATCTTGGCCGAATTTCGTGAATCTTGCCACCACCACGTCCCCCACGACTTCCACCTCCAGGCCATGGTCCGCTCGGCCGGCAAGCTGGTGCTCATCGACAAACTGCTGCCCAAGCTGAAGGCCGGTGGCCACAAGGTGCTCATCTTCTCCCAGATGGTGCGTTGCCTCGACATCTTGGAGGACTACCTCATCCAGAAGAGGTGAGAGGTGGGACAGGTAGACTTTTGGGATCTCCATGGGGTTCCTTGAAGGTGGTGTGTGAGGTTTTGGTTCGATCTGGAGATGTTTGAGCTCCTCCTGTGCCCCGAGGGATGGTCCTGAAGTTGTGTTTGAGGTCTTGCTTGAGTCTGGAGATGTTTGAGGTCCTTTTGTGTTGTCCTGGGTGGTCCTAAAGGTCTGTGTGAGGTCTTGTTTTGGTCTGGAGATGTTTGATCTCATCCCCTGCCTCAAGAGACAGTCCTGAAGGTCTGTGTGAGGTCTTGTTTTGGTCTGGAGATGTTTGATCTCATCCCCTGCCTCAAGAGACAGTCCTGAAGGTCTGTGTGAGGTCTTGTTTGGGTCTGGAGATGTTTGAGTTCATTCCACGCTCTATGGGATGGTTCTGGAGGTCCGTGGGGGGGTCTTGGTTTGATGTGGAGATGTTTGAGCTTCTCCTGTGCCCCAAGGGATGGTCCTGGAGGTGTGTGTGGGGTCTTGGTTGAGTCTGGAGATGTTTGGGCCCATCCCGTGTCCTAATAGATGGTCTTGAATGTCTGTGTGAAGTCTTGGTTGGATGTGGAGATGTTTGAGGTCATGCTGTGTCTTCCTGGATGCTCCTGGAGGTCTGTGTGCGATCTTGGTTGCACCTGGATATGTTTGAGATCATCCTGTGCCCCAAGAGATGGTCCTGAAGGTGCGTGTGAGGTCTTGGTTGAGTCTAGAGATGTTTGACGTCCTCTTGTGTCTTATTGGATGGCCTTGAAGTTCTGTATGGGGCCTTGGTTTCATGTGGAGATGCTTGGGCCCATCCCATGTTCTAATAGATGGTCCTGAAGGTCTTGGGGGGATCTTGGTTGCACCTGGAGATGTTTGAGCGCATCCCGTGCCCCAAGAGATGGTCCTGTAGGTGCGTGCGGGTTCTTGGTTGCATCTGGAGATGTTTGAGCTTCTCCTGTGCCCCAGGGGATGGTTCTGAAGGTGTGTGTGGGATCTTCGTTGGGTCTAGAGATGTTTCAGCTCATCCCGTCCCCCAAGAGATGGTCTTGTAGGTGCATGTGGGGTCTTGGTTGGGTCTGGAGATGTTTGAGCTCCTCCTGTGCCCCAGGAGATGGTCCTGAGTGTGTGGGGGGGATCTTGGTTGGGTCTGGAGATGTTTGAGCTCCTCCTCTGCCCCATGGGATGCCCCTGAAGGTGCCTATGGGGTCCCACCTCACCCTCCTTGACCGTAGCCGTGATGACCTCGTAGGTACCTCTACGAACGGATCGACGGGAGGGTTCGGGGCAACCTCCGCCAGGCGGCCATCGACCGCTTCAGCAAGCCCGACTCGGATCGCTTCGTCTTCCTGCTCTGCACGCGGGCGGGCGGGTTGGGCATCAACCTCACCGCCGCCGACACCTGCATCATCTTCGACTCCGACTGGAACCCCCAAAACGATCTCCAGGTAGTCCCCGAATCCCACCCCACCCGCTTGGTGTCGCGTCATCTTCACCCTAAACCCGACCCGCCGCCATCTTTGCGTCCTGCCAGGCTCAAGCGCGGTGTCACCGGATCGGGCAGAGCAAGGCGGTGAAGGTCTATCGCCTGATCACGAGGAACTCCTACGAGCGGGAGATGTTCGATAAGGCCAGCCTCAAGCTGGGCCTGGACAAGGCCGTGCTGCAGTCCATGAGCGGGCGCGAGGGCAACATCGCGGGGGTAAGGGGGCTCCCGAGGGGGCGGGAAGGTCTTGGAGAAGAGGTTCTCCAAGGGAAACGGGGCGTGAAGACCGTGGTGGTGGGGTTCTTCAAGAGAAATGGGTCTTGAGGACCACAGGGTTGGGGTTCTTCAAGAGAAATGGGTCTTGAGGACCACAGGGTTGGGGTTCTTCAAGAGAAACGGGGCATGAGGACCACAGGGTTGGGGTTCTTCAAGAGAAACGGGGCATGAGGACCACAGGGTTGGGGTTCTTCAAGAGAAACGGGGCATGAGGACCACAGGGTTGGGGTTCTTCAAGAGAAACGGGGCATGAGGAGCACAGGGTTGGGGTCCTTCAAGGGAAACTGGGCATGAAGACCACGGTGGTGGGGTCTTTCAAGGGAAACAGGGTGTCAGGACCACAGGGTTGGGGTCCTTCAAGGAAACCGGGGCGTGAAGACCGCTAGGATGTGGTTCTTCAAGAAAACTAGGCTGTGAAGACCAAGGAGCTGGGGTTCTTGAAGGGAAATAGGGTGTGAGGACCACAGGGTTGGGGTTCTTCAAGAGAAATGGGGTGTGAAGACCACAGTGGTGGGATCCTTCAAGGGAAATGGGGCTTGAAGACCACAGTGGTGGGATTCTTTAAGAGAAATGGGGTGTGAGGACCACGGGGTTGGAGTTCTTCAGGAGAAACGGGGCGTGAAGACTGTGGTGGTGGTGTCCTTCAAGGGAAACGGGGCGTGAAGACCATGGGGATGGGGTTCTTCAAGAGAAATAGGGCGTGAAGACCACTAGGATGTCGTTCCTCAAGGGAAATTGGGCGTGAGGACCACAGGGCATGGGGTCCTTCAAGGGAAACGGGGTGTGAGGACCACGGGGTTGGGGTTCTACAAGAGAAACATGGGATGAAGACCTTGAGGAAGGGGTTGCCCCAGAAAAAACGTGGTGTGAAGACCACAGGGATGGAGATCATTCAAGGGAGCCACCTTGTGAAGACCCAGCTCTCAAAGGCCGTGGGGCTTGGGGGTGGAGGATGTCCACCTCCCTCCCCACCCCTCAACTTCTCCACCCTTCCGGCAGATCCAGCAGTTCTCCAAGAAGGAGATCGAGGACCTTCTGCGCAAAGGGGCCTACGCGGCCATCATGGAAGAAGACGACGAAGGCTCCAAGTTCTGCGAGGAGGACATCGACCAGATCCTGCTGCGCCGCACCACCACCATCACCATCGAGAGCGAGGGCAAGGGTTCCACCTTCGCCAAGGTATCTCCCTGTCTTCTTCTCACCCTTGAGGCAAGGGCACCTCCCACCTCGGAGGTGTCATCTCCTCCTCACCCAATCCCAGGCGAGCTTCGTGGCCTCGGAGAACCGCACCGACATCGCTTTGGATGACCCCAACTTCTGGCAGAAGTGGGCCAAGAAAGCCGACCTTGACTTGGACCTCCTGAACAGCAAGGTTGGGAATGGACCTCGAGGCGGTGGGATTTGAGGTGTGGTGGGGCGGGGTCTGATGGATCTTCTCTTCCCCCATCGTGGCGTCCAGAACAACCTGGTCATCGACACGCCGCGGGTGCGTAAGCAGACGCGTCACTTCAGCACACTTCGGGACGACGACCTGGTGGAGTTCTCGGACCTGGAGAGCGAAGACGAGGAGAGACCTCGGTCGCGGCGCCACGACCGGCATCACCACGCGTTGCATCACGCCTACGGGCGCACCGACTGCTTCCGCGTGGAGAAACATCTCCTGGTCTACGGGTGAGGATGGGGTTGGGGCCGGTTTTGCTTCTGGTGGCCACCACGAGGAGGTGCTGGGTGGAGAAGAC
Organism: Leptosomus discolor; assembly: GCF_034619465.1. Lineage (NCBI taxonomy): Eukaryota > Metazoa > Chordata > Aves > Leptosomiformes > Leptosomidae > Leptosomus > Leptosomus discolor. The sequence goes on along the minus strand of NW_028237959.1, from coordinate 3,558,398 downwards.
TGGATCCAGTGTAGGTGTGCTGTGGTGGCCACCACAAGGAGGTTCTGGGTGGAGAAAGAAGACTGGATCCAGCGTAGGTGTGTTGTGGTGGCCACCACGAGGAGGTGCTGGGTGGAGAAGACTGGATCCAGCGTAGGTGTGTTGTGGTGGCCACCACGAGGAGGTTCTGGGTGGAGAACACTGGATCCAGCGTAGGTGTGCTGTGGTGGCCACCACGAGGAGGTTCTTGGAGAAAGATTGGATCCAGCGTAGGTGTGCTGTGGTGGCCACCACAAGGAGGTTCTGGGTGGAGATGGATGCCGGGAGGTGAGGGAAACCCCTGGCCAAGGACCTCCTTGTCCGCTGACCCCCATCCTCCCCCCCCAGCTGGGGTCGCTGGCGAGAGATCTTGTCCCACGGCCGATTCAAGCGCCGCCTTTCGGAACGCGACGTGGAGACCATCTGCCGCGCCATCCTGGTGTATTGTCTTCTCCACTACCGAGGCGATGAGAACATCAAAGGTTTCATTTGGGACCTCATCAGCCCCACCGAGAACGGCAAGGCCAAGGAGCTCCAAAACCACTCGGGTGAGGGTCTACAAGAGTTTTCGGGACAACCGGGGACCTCTTGAGGTCCCACCTTGACGTTCTTCTCCTTCTTCCACCCGTTTTCTCCAGGACTTTCCATCCCGGTTCCTCGTGGTCGGAAGGGGAAGAAGGTCAAGTCCCAAAGCACCTTCGATGTCCACAAAGCCGAGTGGATCCGGAAGTACAACCCCGACACCCTCTTCCAAGATGAGAGCTACAAGAAGCACCTCAAGCACCAATGCAACAAGTGGGTGGAAGGTCATCTTGGAGAAGACCTTTTGGCTCTTCCCCAGGTGCCCCCGTGGCTTCGTTGGGGTTTTTTGTGGTTTGAGTTGACCTTCTCCATCCCACCAACTCCCAGGGTTCTCCTGAGGGTTCGGATGCTCTACTACCTGCGGCAGGAGGTTATTGGGGACCAGGCAGAGAAGGTGCTGGCGGGGGCGGTGGCCAGGTGAGTCTGTAGGACCTTCCTTGAGGTGCTCCAGACCCTCATTGGGGTGCTGCAACCCAACTTTGGGGTGGTTTGAAGTTCTCCAGATCCTCTTTGGGTGCTCCAGCCCCAGTATCAGGTGGTTTGAGGTTCTCCAGACCTTCTTTGGGGTGCTCCAGCTCCGCTTTGGGGTGGTTTGAGGTGCTGCAGACCTTGTTTGAGGTGTTCCAGCCCCAGTATGAGGTGATTTGAGGTTCTCCAGACCCTCTTTGGGGTGCTCCAACCCAACTTTGCGGTGGTTTGAGGTTCTCCAGATCCTCTTTGGGTGCTCCAGCCCCAGTATCAGGTGGTTTGAGGTTCTCCAGACCTTCTTTGGGGTGATCCACACTCTTTCTGGGGTGGTTTGAGGTTCTCCAGAACCTCTTTGGGGTGCCTCAACCCAACTTTGGGGTGGTTTGAGGTTCTCCAGATCCTCTTTGGGTGCTCCAGCCCCAGTATCAGGTGGTTTGAAGTTCTCCAGACCTTCCTTGGGGTGCTGTAGCTCCACTTTGGGGTGGTTTGAGGTTCTCCAGAACTTCTTCGGGGTGATCCATAGTCTTTCTGTGGTGGTTAGAGGTTCTCCAGACCCCCCTTGGGGTGATCCAACCCAACTTTGGGGTGGTTTGAGGTTCTCCAGACCTTCTTTGGGGTGCTCCAGCCCCACTTTGGGTTCCCCCTGACCCCCTCAATCACCCCGTTTCCCACCCCCCACCAGCGAGATCGACATCTGGTTCCCGCTGGTGGAGCAGCTGGAGGTACCGACCGCTTGGTGGGACGCCGAAGCCGACAAATCCCTCCTCATCGGGGTCTTCAAACACGGTACGTTTAGGGGGAAGCTGATTTTGGGGTGAAACCTGGCAGAATTTGGGTTGTGACAGTGTTCCCCTATTTTCGGGGGGCGGGGACATGACGCAACAGGCTACGAGAAATACAACACGATGCGCGCCGACCCTGCGCTCTGCTTCTTGGAGAAGGCCGGCCGCCCCGACGAGAAGGCTATCGCTGCCGAGCAGCGCCTGGATGTCGGGGAAGGGTGAGTTTGGGGGGACCCTCCCCACGTTTGGGGGGCTCCACGTCCTCTCTGGGGTGCTTTGGGGTGCTCCAGCCCTGCTTTTGGGGTGCCCTGACCTCACTATGAGGTGGTTTGGGGTGCTCCAGCCCCACTTGGGCATGTCCTGGGGTGCTCCAGCCCCACTTTGGGGTGTCCTGACCCCCCTGTGGGGGGCTTTGGGGTGCTCCAGCCCCGCTTTGGGGTGTCCTGACCCCACCTTAGTGTGCTCCAGCCCCACTTTGGGCTGGTTCTGGGGTGCTCCAGCCCCTGGGTGGGGTGGTTTGGGGTGCTGTAGCTGCTCTTTGGGGTGCTCTAGTGCCTCTCTGGGGTGGTTCTGGGGTGCACCACCCACTCTTTGGGGTGACCTCGTGTCTCTTGGGGGCACTTTGGGGTGCTCCAGACTCTTTTTGGGGTGATCTGGGGTGCTCCAGTCCAACTTTGGGGTGATTTGAGGTGCCCCAGCCCCACTTTGGGGTGTCCTAGGGTGATCCAGACCCTCTTTGGGGTGCCCTGATCCCTCACTGGGCGGCTTTGGGGTGCTCCAGCCCTACTTTGGGGTGCCCCGACCCCTCTCTGAGCGGCTTTGGGGTGCTCCAGCCCCGTTTTGGGGTGCCCTGATCCCTCACTGGGCGGCTTTGGGGTGCTCCAGCCCTACTTTGGGGTGCCCCGACCCCTCTCTGGGCGGCTTTGGGGTGCCCCACCCCCTCTTTGGGCCATCCTGGGGTGCTCCGGCCCAGTTTTGGGGTGCTCCCCCCTTTTTTGGGGTGTCCCCACCCCCTCGTTTTCGGGGGTGCCGATGATGACCACGCCATGCTAATACCGACCGGCCGCTGGCCGGGGTGAGTTCAACCTCTTCTAGGGCTGAGGCACCCGTGGCGGGGGGGTGGGGGTGGGTTTTTTGGGGTGCCCGGGGTATTTTTGGGGTGTCAGGTTTATTTTGGGGGACACCCCCTTTGTGTGTGCCCCTCCCCCAGGGTGGATTTCGATAAGGACTGCGAGGACCCCGAGTACAAACCCCTCCCGGGGACGGCCAAGGAGGTGGATGACGAGGTGAGGAGGAGGAGGAGGAGGAAGGGGTGGGGGGGACCCCCCGAAATCTGCACCCCTAAACTTTGGAGGTGACCTTGATCCCCTCCCCCGATCAGGCGGATCCCCTGATGCTGCTGGACGAGGAGATCTCGGTGGTGGATGGGGATGAAGGTAAGGGGGGGGGGGGGGGAACGACGACACCCCAAGGAGACCCTTGGGACCATGAAGAGATCTGTAGGACCCCAAGGAGGTCCCCAAGGAGATCCATGGGGACCCCGAGGAGATCGATGGGACCCCAAAGAGATTTATAGGACCCTGGGGAGATCCATGGAGACCCTAAGGAGATCCATAGGATCCCAGGGAGACCTATAGGATTCCCGAAAAGTCCCTTGAGACCCCAAGGAGATCCGTAGGGCCATAAGGAGATCCATAGGACCCCAGAAGAGTCCCATGGGACCCCCGGGAGACACATAGGACCCCAAGGAGGTCTGTGGGACTCCAAGGAGACCGTTGGGACCCCGAGGAGATCCATGGGGACCCCAAGGAGATCATGGGACCCTGAGAAGACCTTTGGGACTATGAGGAGATCCATGGGGACCCCAGGGAGGCCCATGGGACCCCAAGGAGAACTATAGGACCTCGAGGAGACCCTTGGGACCATGAGGAGACCCATGGGAATTCTGAGGAGATCCATAGGAACCCCAAGGAGACCTATGGTGACCCCAAGGACGCCCATGGGACCCTGAGGAGATCCATAGGACCTCAGGGAGACCCATAAAGACCCCAAGCAGGTCTATAGGACCCCAGAAAAGTCCCATGAGACCCCCGAGGAGACCCATAGGACCCCAAGAAGACCCCCAAGGAGATCCATGGGACCCCAGAAAAGTCCCGTAGGACCCCAAGGTCCAATGTGAGGTCCCCACTGACCCTCTTTCTCCCTGTCCCCACCCCAGGCCAACCCCCGCAACCGGGCCAGCCCTTCTGGCCGCCGGGTTCGGTGCTGACGGCGCGGTTGCGCCGGCTGATCACGGCCTGCCAGCGGTCCTACCAGCGGGAGCAGCTGCGGGTGGAGGCGGCCGAGCGGGGCGACCGGCGGCGCCGGCGCTGCGAAGCCGCCTGCAAGCTGAAGGAGATGGCCAGGAGGGAGAAACAGCAGAGGTACGGGGTGGGGTTGGGGGGCTGGGACCCATAAGCGGTGGGTTTTGGGGTGCAGGAACCCATAACGTTTTTTTGGGGCAGGAAGTCCATCCCTGGTGGTTCTGAGGTGCAGGAACCCGTAGCTGATGTTCTTTTGGGGTGCAGGAACTCCATCCCTGGTGATTTCAGGGTGCAGGAACCCATAACTGATGGGTTTTGGGGTGCAGGAACTCCATCCCTGGTGGTTTTGGGGTGCAGGAACCCCTAACTGATGTTTTTTGGGGTGCAGGAACCCGTAATTCTTGTTTTTGGGATGCAGGAACTCCATCTCTGGTGGTTTTTGGGTGCAGGAACCCCTAACTGATGTTTTTTGGAGTGCAGGAACCCCTAACTGATGTTTTTTGGGGTGCAGGAACCCCTAACTGATGTTTTTTGGGGTGCAGGAACTCTGTCGCTGGTGGATTTGGGTTGCAGGAAACCATAACTGATGTTTTTTGGGGTGCAGGAACCTGTAATTCTTGGTTTTGGGATGCAGGAACTTCATCTCTGGTGGTTTTGGGGTGCAGGAACCCATAACTGATGTTCTTTTGGGGTGCAGGAACCCATAACTGGTGGTTTTGGGGTGCAGGAACCCATAACTGATGTTTTTTGGGGTGCAGGAAGCCATAACTGATGTTTTTTGGGGTGCAGGAAGCCATAACTGATGTTTTTTGGGGTGCAGGAAGCCATAACTGGTGATTTTTTGGGGTGCAGGAACCCATAACTGTTTTTTTGGGGGCAGGAACTCCATCCCTGGTGATTCTGAGGTGCAGGAGCCTGTAACTGGTGTTTTTTGGGGTGCAGGAACTCCATCCCTGGTGGTTTGGGGGGGCAGGAACCCATCCCTGGTGGTTTGGGGGGGCAGGAACCCATTCCTGGTGGTTTTGAGGTGCAGGAACCCATAACTGGTGGTTTTGGGGTGCAGGAACCTGTAACTGGTGGTTTTTGGGGTGCAGGAACCTGTAACTGGTGGTTTTGAGGTGCAGGAACCCGTAACTGGTGGGTTTGGGGTGCAGGAACCCATAACCGGTGATTTTTTGGGGTGCAGGAGCCCATCCCTGGTGGTTTTGGGGGGCAGGAACCCCGAACTGATGGGGTTTGGGCGGCGCCACCCCTAAAGGACCCTCTTTTTTCCCCCGGGGGCAGGTGGACCCGTCGGGAACAGGCCGATTTCTACCGGGTGGCCTCTAGTTTTGGGGTGGAGTTTGATCCCGAAGGGGGACGCTTCCGGTGGGGTCGGTTCCGTACCTTGGCCAGGTTGGAGAAGAAGACGGACGAGAACCTCACCAAGTTCTTCCACGGTTTCGTCGCCATGTGCCGGCAGGTTTGCCGCCTGCCGCCCGCCCCCGGAGACGGTACGGGGGGACACCTTGATTGGGGAGGGGGGCTTCCAATGGTGTGGAGGACCTCCTCGTGGTGTGGAGGACCTCCTCATGAGGTTGGAGACATCTCTATGGGGTTGGGGACATCCATCTCCATGGAGATATGGAGCTCCTTATGGGGTTGAGGGCATCTCCATGGGGTTTGGGGCTCTCTGTGGGATTGAGGACATCTCCGTGGAGCTCCTTGTGGGGTTGAGGGCGTCTCTGTGGGGTTGAGGGCGTCTCTGTGGGGTTGAGGGCGTCTCTGTGGGGTTGAGGGCGTCTCTGTGGGGTTGAGGGCGTCTCTGTGGGGTTGAGGGCGTCTCTGTGGGGTTGAGGGCGTCTCTGTGGGGTTGAGGGCGTCTCTGTGGGGTTGAGGGCGTCTCTGTGGGGTTGAGGGCGTCTCTGTGGGGTTGAGGGCGTCTCCGTGGGGTTGAGGGCGTCTCCGTGGGGTTGAGGGCGTCTCCGTGGGGTTGAGGGCGTCTCCGTGGGGTTGAGGGCGTCTCCGTGGGGTTGAGGGCGTCTCCGTGGGGTTGAGGGCATCTCCGTGGGGTTGAGGGCATCTCCGTGGAGCTCCTTGTGGGGTTGAGGGCATCTCCGTGGAGCTCCTTGTGGGGTTGAGGGCATCTCCGTGGAGCTCCTTGTGGGGTTGAGGGCATCTCCGTGGAGCTCCTTGTGGGGTTGAGGGCATCTCCGTGGAGCTCCTTGTGGGGTTGAGGGCATCTCCGTGGAGCTCCTTGTGGGGTTGAGGGCATCTCTGTGGGGTTGAGGGCATCCCTGTGGGCATGATGGTGTTGACCACCTCAATGCCGGTGTTGACCACCCTGAGGATGACATTGCTGTCCCCAAGGGTGACGTTGACCACCTCAATGGCGTTGACCAACCCAAGGGAGACGTTGACCACCTCAAAGTGCCGTTGCCCACCCTCACGGGTGCCGTTGCCCACCCCGAGGGTGTCGACCACCCCGAAGGTGACCTCCTCCTTCTTCTCCAGAACCTCCCGACCCCTCCATCCCCGTCTCGCCCGTCTCGGCCGTTCGAGCTTCTCGAGGTCTTCGCCGCTTGTCCCTCCTCCGTCTCCTCCGCGAGCAGGTCCTCCGCCACCCCCTCCTCCCCGCCCGCCTGGCCCTGTGTCCTCCACCGGGTCCTGACCTGCCGCCGTGGTGGGAACGGGGCCACCACGATGGAGAACTTCTCCGGGGAGCCGCTCGGCACGGTTTGGCCCACCCCGAAACGGCCATTTTGGGCGACCCCGACTTCTCCTTCGCGGCGGCGCGGTGGAGGTATCTCCGGGCTCAAGCCGAGGTCGGGGGGACGCCGCCACCTCAACCCCCCCAGAACGTTCTGGGACGTTCTCCACCGGTGGTGCCTCCCACCGAAGACGAGGAGGACTCGGAGCTGGAGAAGCTTTCGGCGTCCGCTTCCGAGTCGTCTTCCTGTGAGGAGGACAGCGATGAGGACAGGGGTGAGGGATGACCCTGGAAACCCTCGGTGGTCCTTGTTGGGACTTTCTGGTCCTGGTGGGACCCCATCCATCCCTGTAGGAACCTCCCCAGATCCTGGTGGGACCCCCTTCATCCTTGTGGGATCTTCTAGTTGTGGTGGGACCCCATCCATCCTTGTGGGACCTCCATGATTTTCATAGGATCTCCTACTCCTGGTGGGACCCCATCCATCCTTGTGGGATCTTCTAGTTGTGGTGGGACCCCATCCATCCTTGTGGGACCTCTGTGATCCTTGTAGGACCTCCTAGTCCTGGTGGGACCTCATCCATCCTTGTAGGAACCCCCCAGATCCTAGTGGGACCCCATCCATCCTTGTAGAAGCCTCTCAAATCATGGTGGCCCCTCATCCATCCTTGTAGGATGTTCCCAATCTTTGTAGGACCTCTGTGGTTCTGGTGGGACCTCATCCATCCTCGTAGACCTCCATGATCCTTGTAGGATCTTTTAGTCCTGGTGGGACCTCATCCATCTTTGTGTAGGACCTTCCCAGTCCTTGTAGGAATTTCGTGGTCCTTGTAGGGTCTCCATGATCCTTTTAGGATCTTCTAGTCCTGGTGGGACCCCATCCATCCTTGTAGGACCTTCCCAATCTTTGTAGGACCTCCATCATCCTGGTGGGACCCCATCCTGTCCTTGAAGGAGCCCCCTTTCCTTGGGGGATCCCCCCCCAAAACCTTGTAGAACCCCCTCCAAAACCTTGCAGGGGGACACCCCAAAACCATTGGTGGGACCCCAAAACGCCTCTGAGACCCCAAAATCATGGTGGGCCCCCAACTCATCCTTGAAGGAACCTTCTTTCCTTGGGGGACCCCCACCCCAAATCCACGTGGCACCCCCAAAATCTTAGTGGGGCCCCCCCAAAACCTTGTAGAACCCCCCTAAAATCCTGGGGGGACCCCCTCCAAACCCTTGATGGGACCCCAAAACCCCTCTGAGACCCCAGAATCGTGGTGGGCCCCCAACCCATCCTTGGAGGCTTCACTTTATCCCTGTAGGCCCCGCCTCCTTTTGCGGCCCCGCCCTTTTTTCCAGTCTCTCTTTCCCTTTGGTGCCCCCACCATTTGGGGGGGGACACACCCCTCTTTGTAGCCCCGCCCCCTTGGAGTCAGTCATGGGGGGTGGGACCCCCAAAGCTCCGCCCCCAACCCCCTGCCCCACACTTGTCCCAGGTGCGGAGCCCCCCGGTGGGGAGGAAGAAGAAGAGGAAGAGGAGGAGGAGGAAGAGGAAGAAGAGGAGGAAGAGGAAGAGGAAGAAGAGGCGGTGCCCCCTAGTGGCCAAGGGGTGGCCCCGCCCCCTCCTCCAGGCCCCGCCCCCTTCCCGGGGCCCCCCCAAAACCTTCACCAATGGCCCAAGGTGAGCCTGAGCCTTAAGGGCAGGGGGAGGGGGGGCACCCTCTTTGAGACCCCCCCCAAATTTTAGGGGGACCCCCAAGGACCCTGAGTCCCCCCCAAATTATGGAGGAGGTTCCACCAAACCTCTCTGCCCCCCCAAATTTCTCTGCCCCCCCCCCCCCCCCAATTTCATTAGCCCCCCCCCCCATTTTTGTACTCCCCAAAATTTCCATCTCATCCAAACACAATAGGAATGGAGCGGCACCCTCTTTGAGACCCCTCCAAATTTTAGGGGGACCCCCGAGGACTCAGAGAAGACCCCCAAATCATAGACGAGGGTCCCCCAAACCTCTCTGAGCCCCCCCAAATTTCACTACCTCTCCCACATTTTTGTACTCCCCAAAATTTCCACCTCATCCAAACACAATAGGATGGGGGGGGGGGGGGGGCACTCTCTTGTGAGACCCCTCCAAATTTTAGGGGGACCCCCGAGGACCCCAAGACCCCCCCCAAATTATAGAGGAGGGTCTCCCAAATCTCTGAGCCCCCTAAATTTTATTACCCCCTCCCCAATTTTTATAGCCCTCCAAATTTTTGTACCCCCCCCAAAATTTTCATCTCAACGAAACGCACTAGCATGCGGGGGGGGGGGGGCACCCTCTTTGAGACCCCCTCCCCAAATTTTACGAGGACCCCCGAGGACCCTGAGAACAACCCCAAATTATAGAGGGGGGTCCCCCAAACCTCTCTGACCCCCCCCCCCCCCATTTCTCTGCCCCCCCCTTTTTTCCCCCCCCAGGACCGTGCCCTGATCCGTCGCCTGGACCTGGTCTGCCGGGCGGTCCTGTCGGGCGAGTGGCCCGCGGATGATTTTGGGGGGGGGGTGGGGACCCCAGGAGGGGCTGGGGGAGGGGGTGGGGGGTACCCCCAACCTTTGGGGTACCCTCAGACCGCCCCCCCACCCGCCGACCCCCCTTCTTACACCCGCCTGCGCCACGAGGAGAAAGAATTCACGGTCCAAATCAAAGACGTAAGGTTTCGTTTTGGGGCGGTTTGGGGGGATTTTGGGGGTTCATTGCGGGGGGGCTGGGGGGGGGCGGGGGGGCTGGGGGTTGAGGGTCCCCCCCAATAATTCTTGGGGTCCCCCCCCCAGGAGGAGGGGCTTAAATTGACCTTTCAGAAGCACCGGTTGGTCCCCAACGGGGCGATGCGGGAGCCCCCCCCGAAGAAGAACAGTAAGAAGTTGGTGGAGGTGAGGGGCGGTGGCCCAAAATCGGGGGGTTTTCCCCCAAACCCGAGCAGGTGTCGTGTGTGTGTGTGTGTGTCCCCCCAAATGGGGGGACCCCACCCTCCCCGTTGAACCCTTGGGGTCCCCCCAGCTCGAGCTGCGCTGCCTGGAAGGGCTGCGGGACCCCGAAAACCGGCCGCCCCCCCCACCCCCGCCGGGGACTGACTACGCTGTGGACCCCCGTTTCCTGCCGGTAAGCCCCGCCCCCAGCTCCTCCCCCCCCACCCCAAGCCCCTCCCCCACCCTGCTGTACCCCCCCCAAAACCCCTCCACAACCCTGCCCCAAACCCAAAGCCCCGCCCCCCTGCCAAAGCCCCGCCCGCTGACACCCCTGGCATTCCAAAGCCCCTCCCCCACCCCAAATCTCCACCCCTGAAGCCCCTCCCCCCAGCCCGAAGCCCCTCCCCCACTCCAAATTTCCACTTCAAGGCTCCTTGCCCATCCCCAAAGCCCCGCCCCCACCCCAGGCCCCTCCCCATCCTCAAATCTCCACCCAAATCCCCTCCCCCACCCCCAAAGCCCCTCCCCCAATTTCCGTCTCAAAGCCCCTCCCCCACGCCCAGGACCCTGACCCCACCCACTCCCCCCTCCCCCCACCCCTAGCTCTGCCAAAGGTAATGGGGGGAGGGCACATACCACACCTCCCCCACCCTCGGGAGGGGGGCGGGGCCACACCCTGACGCCCCTCCCCCTCTCTTTTCTCGCCCCTCCCCCCCAGCCTTTCCTCCCCTCCCCCGCAGGGCTGGACCTTTCCAAGATGGTGGCGCTGATGGGGGGTGGGGGGGGAGGGGCAGGGGCAGCGCCCCTCCCCCCGGCCTCTTTCCGCCCCTCCCCCCCGGAAGCGGAAGTGGGGCGGGGGGTGGGGCCAGGCGGGGCGCCCCTCCCCCTCCTGGCTGACCCCATGCTCCCCCCGGCCTCCGACAGCGACTGATCGCGGAGGGGGGGGGTGGGGGAGGGGCGAGCCCCTCCCCCTCCCCCCCCCACAGCAAGCCCCACCCCCTCGAAGCCCCTCCCCGCGCGTGGGCGTGGCTCGCCCCTCCCCCCCACCTCATATTTATATAAATATGTAAATCGTCGTGTGTCATAACGGGGGGAGGGGAGAGGGAGGGGGGGAGGGGCGGCGGGGTGGGGGGAGGGGCGAGGGGAAGGGGGAGGGGCCAGGGGTGGGGAGGGGCGGGGCCGCGGTTTCAGGGGCGTTTTGGCGGTTTTGGGTTTTTTTTTTTTTTCCGCTGGTTTTGGGTTTTTTTTTTTTAATAAAAAGGCGGCGAAACGGAGCAGAGTGGTGGTTGCTGGGGGAGGGGCGGGGGAATTAGCCCCTTAATTAGCCCCTTAATTAGCCCCACGTTAATTACAATCCATGATTAACCCTTAATTACACTTTTGGGCTCTTCATTACCCTGTTTTGCCCTTAATTACACCCTAGAACTGTTTATTAACCCCCTTAATTACTCCCTTAATTATTCCTTTATCCCCTAATTACTCTTTTTTGCCATTAATTACATCCTTTATGGTTTTAATTACTCTCTTGAACCCTCAATTAAGCCATTAATTAACCCCCTTAGTTACTCCTTTAAGTCTCTCTTAATTACCCCCTTAATTACCCCCCTTGAGCCCCTTAAATACCCCCTTCATTCGCCTCTTTTGCCCTTATTTGCCCCTTTAGAGCCTTAACTACTCCCTTGAACCCTTAATTAAGCCCTTAATTAACCCCCTTAATTACCTTGTGTAATTAATGCCCCCTCAATTTCCCCCTTATCCCCTTAGTTTTACCCCCCTGCCCCATTAATTACCCCCTTTTGCCCTTAATTACCCCCTTTACAGCCTTACTTACCCCCCTGGAACCCTTAATGACGCCCTTAATTAACCCCCTTAATTACCCCCTTTGATCAGCTCCCCTGTACTTACCCCCTTAATCAACTTTCTCTGGATTATTCTTATTAATTACCCCCACTAATTGCCCATTTGCCCCCTTAATTACCTCCTGAAACCCACAGTGAGGCCTTTAATTATCCTCTTTAATTAATTCCTTCTTAAATACTCCATTACCTATTTCCTTAATTATCCCTGTTGATTATGCAATTAATTATTCTTTTAATTACCCCTTTAATTACCCCTTTAGACCCTTAACAACCCCTTTATTAGGCCCTTAATTACCCCTTTAATTAACTCCCCTCAGTTATTATGCCCTTAACTACTTAACTGTTTAATTAAGGCCTTATCTCCCTTAATTACTCCATTAATTACCCCTTTATCCATTTAATGAAGCACTTAACCCCCTTTAATTAACTCCTCCATTAACTCCCCTTGATTATTTCTAGTCATTCCCCCATTAATTACCGCCTTAACTGCCCCCTCTAATCACCCCATTAGTGAACACCCTAATTACCTCATTAAATCATTAATTACCCTTAATCATCCTTAATTCCCCCTGTACTTCCCCCGTTAATTGCCCCCTTGCCCATTAATGTCTTCACCCCTTAATTAACTCTTAATTCCTCCCTTTGATTATCCCCCATTAATTATCCCCTCACCCATTAATTACCCCATTAATCCACCCCATTAATTACCCCCTAATTAAGTCCTTATTATTCCCGCTTCATTAACTCCCTTAATTACCCCTAATTAACCCCCCCATTAATTACCCCCCTGACAGCCTGCAGTCCCCCCCTCCCTTAATTACCCCCTTTGTTAATTAACCTCCTCACTAATTACCCCTCCAGGAGCGTACACCCACCCCCCCCACCCCCCCCTCCGTTTGCTAATTACCCCCCCTCCGGGGTAATATCCCTCATTAATTATCATCTCCCTCATTAATTATCATTAATTATCATTATATCCTTCATCAATTTTCCCCTCATTAATTTCCCCCTCATTAATTTCCCCCTCATTAATTTCCCCCTCATTATTTCCCCCTCATTAATTTCCCCTCATTAATTTCCCCCTCATTAATTTCCCCCTCCTTGATTTTCCCCCTCCTTGATTTTCCCCCTCCTTGATTTCCCCCTCATTAATTTTCCCCCTCATTAATTTCCCCCTCATTAATTTCCCCCCTCATTAATTTCCCCCTCATTAATTTCCCCCTCCTTGATTTCCCCCTCATTAATTTCCCCCTCATTAATTTCCCCCTCATTAATTTCCCCCTCATTAATTTCCCCCTCATTGATTTCCCCCCTCATTAATTTCCCCCCTCATTAATTTCCCCCTCATTATTTCCCCCTCATTGATTTCCCCCTCATTGATTTCCCCCTCATTAATTTCCCCCCTCATTAATTTCCCCCTCATTAATGTCCCCCTCATTAATTTCCCCCTCATTAATTTCCCCCCTCATTGATTTCCCCCCCTCATTGATTTTCCCCCCCCTCATTGATTTCCCTCCTCATTGATTTTCCCCCCTCATTAATTTTCCCCCCTCATTAATTTTCCCCCCTCATTAATTTTCCCCCCTCATTAATTTTCCCCCCTCATTAATTTCCCCCCTCATTAATCATCCCCCCTCACTAATTAACCCCACCATTCACCCCCCGCCCACCAGGGGGCGCTCACCCGTTTCCCGCCTCTTTCCCCACCAATCACGGTGACGCGCCGCCGCCGCGGGGCCCCCCCCCCATCACGTGACGCGGGCGCCGCCGCATTTTCCCTCCTCCCCCTCATCACGTGACGCAGACGCCTCCGCTCTTCCCCGCCCCCCCCTTGTCACGTGACGCGGGGCGCCGCCGCGCTTTCCCGCCTCTCCCTCCCCCCGCCCGTTCCCTTCATCACGTGACGCCGCGGCCGGCCGCGCTTCCCCGCCACTGCGCAAGCGCGCGCTCTCCCCCGTGCCTCCCGCCCCCTTGTCCGCCCGCCCCGGAAGCGGAAGTGTCGCGCCGGGAAGCGGTTCCGGGGGGCAGCAGCGCGGGAGGAGGAGGAGGAGGAGGAGGGAGGAGGAGGAGGAGGAAGGCGGCGGCGCGGGGTCCCGGTCCCGGCCCCGGGGCCTCCCCTCATGGCGCTCAGCCTCGACCGCGAGGCCTATTACCGCCGCCTGAGGCGGCTCTACGGGAGCTGGCAGGTGGGGGAGGGGCCGGGGGGGGGAGGAGAGTGAGGCCTGAGGGGGGGTATGGGGGAGGAGGGGCCTGAGGGGGGGTTAGAGGGTGGGGGAGGGGCCTGAGGGGGGGGGTTAGAGGGTGGGGGAGGGGCTTAGGGGGTGCAGGAGGGGCCTGAGGGGGAGGCTGGGGTGGAGGGAGGGGCCTGAGGGCGGGTATTGGGGTGGGGGAGGGGCTTGAGGGGGTTTTAGGGCAGGGGGAGGGGCCCTGAGGGGGGTGTAGGGTGTGGGGGAGGGGCTTGAGGGGGGTTAGGGGGAGGGGGAGGGGGCTAAAGGGGGGGCTTAGAGTGTGTGGGAGGGGTCTGAGCGGGGTTTAGAGGGTGGGGGAGGGGCCTGAGTGTGGGGGAGGGGCCTGAGAGGGAATTTAAGGCAGTGGTATGGGCTTGAGTGGGGTATTGGCGTGGGGGAGGGGCCTGAGGGGGGTTTTAGGGCCGGGGGGAGGGGCATGAGGAGTGTTTTAGGGCAGGGGGGGAGGGGCTTGGGCGCTGTGGGGGTGGGGGGAGGAGCCTGAGGGCTGTTTAGGGGGCGTGTGGGTGGGTCTTAAGGGTTGGGGAGGGGCTTGAGGAGTTTTAGTGGGTGGGGGAGGGGATTATTGGGGGAGGGGAGGAGCCTGTGCGGGGGGGTTCTGAGGTGAGGGAGGGTTTGTGGGGGTTGGGCCTGGAGGGGTTACTGGGGCCTGAGGGGGGGTTGTAGGGTGGGGGAGGGGTTTAAGGGGGGGCTTCAGGGTCTGTAGGGGGTGGGGGAGGAGCGTGAGGGGGTTATTGGGGTGGGGGGAGGGGCCTGAAGAGACTTACATGGGTGGGGGAGGAGCAGGGCAGTGATGCTGTTGCCCCCTCCCCCCCCTTTTTTTTGCCCCACCCCAGAAGGGGGAGGAGGAGCTGGGGGGGGTGGACGCCATCGTGGTGGCGGTGGGGGTGGACGAGGAGATCGTCTACGCCAAGTCCACTGCCCTGCAGGTGGGTGGGGCCGGGGGGGGGGCGGGGGTCCCACCGCCATCTTGGGGAGGGTCCCACCACCCTTGGGGGTCACCACCGCCATCTTGGGGAGGGTCCCACCACCCTTGGGGGTCACCACCGCCATCTTGGGGAGGGTCCAGGGTCCCATCCCCCTTGGGGGTCACCACCGCCATCTTGGGAGGATCCCACTCCCCATGGGAGGGTCCCACCACCCTTTGAGGTCACCCCGCCCATCTTGGGGAGGGTCCCACCACCCTTGGGGGTCACCACTGCCATCTTGGGGAGGGTCCAGGGTCTTATCCCCCTTGGGGGTCACCACCGCCATCTTGGGGAGGGTTTTCCACCACCCCTTGAGGTCACAACCGCCGCGTTGGGGAAGGTCCTACACCCTTGGGTGTCACCACCGCCATCTTGGACGGGTCCCACCACCCATGGGAGTGTTCCCCCACCCTTTGACATCACCACCACCATCTTGGGAAGATCCACCACCCTTGAAAAGCTCCCACTGCTTCCGGGTGGCCATCTTGCTCCCCCCGTCCTCTGCAGACGTGGCTCTTCGGCTACGAGTTGACGGACACCATCATGGTCTTCTGCGAGGAGAAGATCTTCTTCATGGCCAGCAAGAAGAAAGTGGAGTTCCTCAAGCAGGTGGCCCACGGCAAAGGCGGGGAGAGCGCCAACGGCGTCCCCGCCCATCACCCTCCTCGTCCGGGAGAAGGTGGGGACCTTCTGGGGGAGGGGCCTCGGGGTGGAGGAGGTGTCCTCAGGGGGTGGTGGGGTCTTCAGGTGGCCATGGGGTGGAGAAGAAGGTGGGCCGAAGCCACGTCGGTGGAGATGGAGGTGGAACCGAGCGTGGGGATGAGGATGGGGGTGCGGAGGAAGGTGGGCGTGAGGTAGACGTAGGCCCCAGCCGCCGTTTTTTCCTCAGTTTCTCCCTTTTTCTCCTCAGAACGAGAGCAACAAAGCCAACTTTGAGAAGATGATCGAGGCGCTGAAGGGCAGCAAGGGCGGGAAGCGCATCGGGGTCTTCAGCAAGGACAAGTTCCCCGGGGACTTCATGAAGAGCTGGAACGACTGTCTCAGCAAGGAGGGCTTCGAGAAGGTCCGGGGGGGGGCGGGTCCCACCGCCTTGGGCGGGCCCCAGCCCTTGTCAGGTCCCTCAGCCATCGGGGTCCCTCAACCATTGGCTTCCTTAAACGTTGGGGTCTCAACCTTTGGTGTCCCCTCAACCATTGGGTCTCTCAACCATTGGGTGTCTCAACCTTTGGTGTCCCTCAATCTTTGGTTCTCCCTCAACCATTGGATCCCTCAACCACTGGGTCTCTCAACCATTGGGTGTCTCAACCTTTGGTGTCCCCCAACCTTTGGTGTCCTTTAAACCATTGTCGTTCAGCCTTTGGGTCCCTCAAACTTTCTCTCAACCCTTGGGTCTGTCAACTTTTGGGTCCATCAACTGTTCCTCAACCTTTGGGTGTCCCTCAAACTGTCATCTCTCAACCTTTGGTGTCCCTCAACCTTTGGTTCTCCCTCAACCATTGGCTGTCTCAACCATTGGGTCTCTCAACCATTGGGTCCTTCAACCATTGGGTGTCTCAACCTTTGGTGTCCCCCAACCTTTGGTGTCCTTTAACCATTGTCCTTCAGCCTTTGGGTCCCTCAAACATTCTCTCAACCCTTGGGTCTGTCAACTTTTGGGTCCCTCAACTGTTTCTCAGCCTTTGGTGTCCCTCAGCTGTCATCCCTCAACCTTTGGTGTCCCTCAACCATCAGTTCTCCTCAACCATTGGTCTCCCTCAACCATTGGTTCTCCCTCAACCATTGGTTCTCCCTCAACCATTGGGTCCCTCAACCTTTGGTGTCCTCAACCTTTGGTGTCCTTCAACCTTTGGTTCTCCCTCAACCATCGATTCTCCCTCAACCGTTGTCCCATCAACCATTGGGTCCCTCAGCCTTTGGTGTCCGTCAGCCATTGGGTTCCTCAACCATTGGTGTTCCTCAATCGTCCTTCAGCCTTTGGTGTCTCTCGGCCATTCGATCCCTCAAACATTGGTGTCCTTCAATCTCGTGTCCCTCAACCATTGGGTCCCTCAAGCTTTGGGTCCTTCAACCTTTGGTGTTCTTCAGGCATTGGGTTCCTCAACCTTTGGTGTCCCTCAGCCATTGGGTCCCTCAACCCTTGGTGTCTCTCAGCCATTGAGTCCTTCAGACATTGTCCCTCAGCCGTGGGTTGTCCCTCAACTGCAGGTGGACATCAGCGCCGTGGTGGCCTACACCATGGCCGCCAAGGAGGACGGCGAGCTCAACCTGATGCGCAAGGCGGCCGCCATCACCTCCGAGGTCTTCACCAAGTTCTTCAAGGAGCGCGTGATGGAGATCGTGGACGCCGACGAGGTCGGAAACCTCCGCTTTTGGGCCGGGGCGGGGAGAGGCCCGGAAACGCAGGGGCGGTGATGTCATAACGATGTCACCCCCCGCAGAAAGTGCGGCACAGCAAATTGGCCGAATCGGTGGAGAAGGCCATCGAGGAGAAGAAATACCCTGGCGGGGGCCGACCCCTCGGCGGTGGAGATGTGTTACCCTCCATCATCCAGAGCGGCGGGCAACTACAACCTCAAGTTCAGCGTCGTCAGGTCGGGAGAACCTCCGGGTTTTTGGGGGGGTCGGGGGGGGTTCAGTGGCCGATTTTTGCTGGTTTTTACCCCCGAAACCCCTCGGGGTTGATGTTCTCCTCCGTAGCGACAAGAACCACATGCACTTCGGGGCCATCACGTGCGCCATGGGCATCCGGTACAAGTCCTACTGCTCCAACCTGGTGAGGACCTTGATGGTGGATCCTTCGCAGGAGATGCAGGAGCACTACGCCTTCCTCCTCCAGCTCCAGGAGGAGATGTTGAAGGAGATGAGACACGGTGAGGGGGACCAGCTGGGGACATTGGGGGGGGGGGGGGGGGGGGGGGCGGTCCTTGGGAGGCCTTGTGGGACCCTGAGGAGACCCGTAGAGACCTCAAGGAGACCCGTAGGGACCTCAAGGAGACCCGTAGGGACCTCAAGGAGACCCGTAGGGACCTCAAGGAGACCCATGGGACGTCAAGGAGATCTATAGGAAGCTAAGGAGACCTGTAGGGACCTTAAGGAGACCTATAGAGACCCCAAAGACATCCCTAAAACCCTAGGGAGATCCAGAGGGACTTCAAGGAGATCCATGGGACCTCAAGGAAGACCCACAGAACCCCAGGCAGACCCATAGGACCTCGAGGAGACCCGTAGGACTTTGAGACCTATAGGCACCTCAAGGAAAGCCATAGAGACCTCAAGGACACCCATAGGGACCCCAAGGAGATCCGTGGACCTCGGGAGACCCATAGAGCCCCGGGGAGACCCATAGGGACCTCAAGGAGACCCATAGGGATCTCAAGGAGATCCATGGAATCTCGAGGAAGACCCACAGAACCCCAGGGAGACCCATAGGGACCTCAAGGAGATCCATAGAACCCCAGGGAGACCCATAGGACCTCGAAGAGACCTATAGGCACCTCAAGGAGACCCATAGAGACCTCAAGGAGACCCATAGAACCCCAGGGAGACCCATAGGACCTTGAGGAGACCTGTAGGACTTTGAGGAGACCTACAGGCACCTCAAGGAGACCCATAGGGACCCCAAGGAGATCCATGGGACCTCGAGGAAGACCCATAGAACCCCAGGGAGACCCATAGGACCTCAAGGAGATCCATAGAAAGCTTGGGAGACCCATAGGAGAACGAGGGGACCCATATGATCCTGAGGAGACCCATAGGGACCTCAAGGAGATCCATAGACCCCAGGGAGACCCATAGGAGAACAAGGGGAGCCATATGACCCTGAGGAGACCCAGAGGAACCTCAAAGAGATGCATAGAACCCCAGGGAGACCCATAGGACCTCGAGGAGACCTATAGGCACCTCAAGGAGAGCCATAGAGACCTCAAGGACCACCCATAGGGACCCCAAGGAGATCCGTGGGACCTCGGGGAGACCCATAGAGCCCCGGGGAGACCCATAGGGACCTCAAGGAGACCCATAGGGGACCTCAAGGAGACCATAGGGACCTCAAGGAGACCCATAGGGATCTCAAGGAGACCCATAGGGATCTCAAGGAGATCCGTGGAATCTCGAGGAAGACCCACAGAACCCCAGGGAGACCCACAGGGACCTCAAGGAGATCCCTAAGCCCCCAAGAAGACCCATGAGTCCGTCCCCCCACCCCGCCCCTCTGCTGCGGCCACCGAGGTGCCACCTCCCCGTCCCGGCAGGGGCCAAGCTGTGCGACGTCTACGGCGCCGTGATGGACGTGGTGAAGAAGCAGAAGCCGGAGCTGTTGAGCAAAATCACCAAGAATTTGGGGTGAGGAAAGGGGATTTGGGGGGGGGGGGTGGGGGGGGGGGTGGAGACGAGAGGGCGGGGGACATCCCGGTGGCCACCCCTGTCCCCTCTCTCCCCAGCTTCGCCATGGGCATCGAGTTCAGGGAGGGCTCCTTGGTCATCAACAGCAAGAACCAGCACCGCCTGAAGAAGGGTGAGGAGCACCTCGGCCCA